>NC_069501.1:1074988427-1075143427 GCF_027579735.1 Bombina bombina | reverse complement strand
TTCCTTTCCTTTGGCAAAATGGGTCAAAAGAAGGACTTGACAGGCTCAGAAAAGTCAAAAATAGTGAGATATCTTGCAGAGGGATGCAGCACTCTTAAAATTGCAAAGCTTCTGAAGCGTGATCATCGAACAATCAAGCGTTTCATTCAAAATAGTCAACAGGGTTGCAAGAAGCGTGTGGAAAAACCAAGGCGCAAAATAACTGCCCATGAACTGAGAAAAGTCAAGCGTGCAGCTGCCAAGATGCCACTTGCCACCAGTTTGGCCATATTTCAGAGCTGCAACATCACTGGAGGGCCCAAAAGCACAAGGTGTGCAATACTCAGAGACATGGCCAAGGTAAGAAAGGCTGAAAGACGACCACCACTGAACAAGACACACAAGCTGAAACGTCAAGACTGGGACAAGAAATATCTCAAGACTGATTTTTCTAAGGTTTTATGGACTGATGAAATGAGAGTGTCTTGATGGGCCAGATGGATGGGCCCGTGGCTGGATTGGTAAAGGGCAGAGAGCTCCAGTCCGACTCAGACGCCAGCAAGGTGGAGGTGGAGTACTGGTTTGGGCTGGTATCATCAAAGATGAGCTTGTGGGGCCTTTTCGGGTTGAGGATGGAGTCAAGTTCAACTCCCAGTCCTACTGCCAGTTTCTGGAAGACACCTTCTTCAAGCAGTGGTACAGGAAGAAGTCTGCATCCTTCAAGAAAAACATGATTTTCATGCAGGACAATGCTCCATCACACGCGTCCAAGTACTCCACAGCGTGGCTGGCAAGAAAGGGTATAAAAGAAGAAAATCTAATGACATGGCCTCCTTGTTCACCTGATCTGAACCCCATTGAGAACCTGTGGTCCATCATCAAATGTGAGATTTACAAGGAGGGAAAACAGTACACCTCTCTGAACAGTGTCTGGGAGGCTGTGGTTGCTGCTGCACGCAATGTTGATGGTGAACAGATCAAAACACTGACAGAATCCATGGATGGCAGGCTTTTGAGTGTCCTTGCAAAGAAAGGTGGCTATATTGGTCACTGATTTGTTTTTGTTTTGTTTTTGAATGTCAGAAATGTATATTTGTGAATGTTGAGATGTTATATTGGTTTCACTGGTAAAAATAAATAATTGAAATGGGTATATATTTGTTTTTTGTTAAGTTGCCTAATAATTATGCACAGTAATAGTCACCTGCACACACAGATATCCCCCTAAAATAGCTATAACTAAAAACAAACTAAAAACTACTTCCAAAACTATTCAGCTTTGATATTAATGAGTTTTTTTGGGTTCATTGAGAACATGGTTGTTGTTCAATAATAAAATTAATCATCAAAAATACAACTTGCCTAATAATTCTGCACTCCCTGTATTGACTTCCATTTTAGCCAAAAAGTGCAGTGTCTGCCACAAGCCACGGGCGTGATCACAATGTTATCTATATGGCTGACATGAACTAGCCCCCCGTTGTGAAAAGCTAATAAAAAGCATGTGATAAGAGCCTACCTAGGTTTAGCTTTCAACTAAGAATACGAAGAGAACAAAGCAAAATTGGTGATGAAAGTAATCTGAAAAGTTGTTTAAAACTACATGCCTTATTTGAAACATGAACATGCCCTATTTGAAACATGCCCTATTTGAAACATGAACTTTTTTTTGGACTTGACTGTCCCTTTAAACACTAAATAAATGCTAGATAAAATAAATCATTCAAAGAAAAGTTTATTCTGAGAATAACATGTAGATGTATTAAGATTCATTAGCGGTTTATATATTGACAAAATTAGTGTTAAAGTTTTAGTGCCTATAAAATCAATGGGAGCTACCATGTTGTAACTTAGGATATCTTCTCTGCTGTGGCCAATTGGGGACAGTTATAAATAGGTCACTAGAGTATGCAGCCAATGGCTGTGTGGAATATAACAGTGTTCTGGTTCTGGACTTCCATTTCTAACGGGAACTGAAAAGCTCCCAATTTCAGAATGGAATCACAGGAAAAGGGGACAAAATAAATAATGAACATATATTGCAGAGTTGTTTATATATATATATATATATATATATATATAACAGAATTTATGTTTACCTGATAAATTTCTTTCTCCAACGGTGTGTCCGGTCCACGGCGTCATCCTTACTTGTGGGATATTCTCTTCCCCAACAGGAAATGGCAAAGAGCCCAGCAAAGCTGGTCACATGATCCCTCCTAGGCTCCGCCTACCCCAGTCATTCGACCGACGTTAAGGAGGAATATTTGCATAGGAGAAACCATATGGTACCGTGGTGACTGTAGTTAAAGAAAATAAAATATCAGACCTGATTAAAAAAACCAGGGCGGGCCGTGGACCGGACACACCGTTGGAGAAAGAAATTTATCAGGTAAACATAAATTCTGTTTTCTCCAACATTGGTGTGTCCGGTCCACGGCGTCATCCTTACTTGTGGGAACCAATACCAAAGCTTTAGGACACGGATGAAGGGAGGGAGCAAATCAGGTCACCTAAATGGAAGGCACCACGGCTTGCAAAACCTTTCTCCCAAAAATAGCCTCAGAAGAAGCAAAAGTATCAAACTTGTAAAATTTGGTAAAAGTGTGCAGTGAAGACCAAGTCGCTGCCCTACATATCTGATCAACAGAAGCCTCGTTCTTGAAGGCCCATGTGGAAGCCACAGCCCTAGTGGAATGAGCTGTGATTCTTTCGGGAGGCTGCCGTCCGGCAGTCTCGTAAGCCAATCTGATGATGCTTTTAATCCAAAAAGAGAGAGAGGTAGAAGTTGCTTTTTGACCTCTCCTTTTACCTGAATAAACAACAAACAAGGAAGATGTTTGTCTAAAATCCTTTGTAGCATCTAAATAGAATTTTAGAGCGCGAACAACATCCAAATTGTGCAACAAACGTTCCTTCTTTGAAACTGGTTTTGGACACAGAGAAGGTACGATAATCTCCTGGTTAATGTTTTTGTTAGAAACAACTTTTGGAAGAAAACCAGGTTTAGTACGTAAAACCACCTTATCTGCATGGAACACCAGATAAGGAGGAGAACACTGCAGAGCAGATAATTCTGAGACTCTTCTAGCAGAAGAAATCGCAACTAAAAACAAAACTTTCCAAGATAATAACTTAATATCAACGGAATGTAAGGGTTCAAATGGAACCCCCTGAAGAACTGAAAGAACTAAATTGAGACTCCAAGGAGGAGTCAAAGGTTTGTAAACAGGCTTGATTCTAACCAGAGCCTGAACAAAGGCTTGAACATCTGGCACAGTTGCCAGCTTTTTGTGAAGTAATACCGACAAGGCAGAAATCTGTCCCTTCAGGGAACTTGCAGATAATCCTTTTTCCAATCCTTCTTGAAGGAAGGATAGAATCCTAGGAATCTTAACCTTGTCCCAAGGGAATCCTTTAGATTCACACCAACAGATATATTTTTTCCAAATTTTGTGGTAAATCTTTCTAGTCACAGGCTTTCTGGCCTGAACAAGAGTATCGATAACAGAATCTGAGAATCCTCGCTTCGATAAAATCAAGCGTTCAATCTCCAAGCAGTCAGCTGGAGTGAAACCAGATTCGGATGTTCGAACGGACCCTGAACAAGAAGGTCTCGTCTCAAAGGTAGCTTCCAAGGTGGAGCCGATGACATATTCACCAGATCTGCATACCAAGTCCTGCGTGGCCACGCAGGAGCTATCAAGATCACCGACGCCCTCTCCTGCTTGATCCTGGCTATCAGCCTGGGGATGAGAGGAAATGGCGGGAACACATAAGCTAGTTTGAAGGTCCAAGGTGCTACTAGTGCATCCACTAGAGCCGCCTTGGGATCCCTGGATCTGGCCCCGTAGCAAGGAACTTTGAAGTTCTGACGAGAGGCCATCAGATCCATGTCTGGAATGTCCCACAGGTGAGTGACTTGGGCAAAGATTTCCGGATGGAGTTCCCACTCCCCCGGATGCAATGTCTGCCGACTCAGAAAATCCGCTTCCCAATTTTCCACTCCTGGGATGTGGATAGCAGACAGGTGGCAGGAGTGAGACTCCGCCCAAAGAATAATTTTGGTTACTTCTTCCATCGCTAGGGAACTCCTTGTTCCCCCCTGATGGTTGATGTACGCAACAGTCGTCATGTTGTCTGATTGAAACCGTATGAACCTGGTCCTCGCAAGCTGGGGCCAGGCCTGGAGAGCATTGAATATCGCTCTCAGTTCCAGAATATTTATCGGTAGAAGAGATTCTTCCCCTAAATCAGTAATTTCTCCCTCAGACAAAACCTCCCTGGCCCCCTCAGATTGGGTTAGGGGCCCTTCAGAGATATTAATATCAGCGTCGTCATGCTCTTCAGTAACTAAAACAGAGCAGCCACGCTTACGCTGACAAGGGTTCATTTTGGCTAAAATGTTTTTGACAGAATTATCCATTACAGCCGTTAATTGTTGCATAGTAAGGAGTATTGGCGCGCTAGATGTACTAGGGGCCTCCTGAGTGGGCAAGACTCGTGTAGACGAAGGAGGGAATGATGCAGTACCATGCTTACTCCCCTCACTTGAGGAATCATCTTGGGCATCATTGTCATTATCACATAAATCACATTTATTTAAATGAATAGGAATTCTGGCTTCCCCACATTCAGAACACAGTCTATCTGGTAGTTCAGACATGTTAAACAGGCATAAACTTGATCAGAAAGTACAAAAAACGTTTTAAAATAAAACCGTTACTGTCACTTTAAATTTTAAACTGAACACACTTTATTACTGCAATTGCGAAAAAACATGAAGGAATTGTTCAAAATTCACCAAATTTTCACCACAGCGTCTTAAAGCTTTGAAAATATTGCACACCAATTTTGGAAGCTTTAACCCTTAAAATAACGGAACCGGAGCCGTTTTAAGCTTTAAACCCCTTTACAGTCCCTGGTATCTGCTTTGCTGAGACCCAACCAAACCCAAAGGGGAATACGATACCAAATGACGCCTTCAGAAGTCTTTTATAAGTATCAGAGCTCCTCTCACATGCGACTGCATGCCATGCCTCTCAAAAACAAGTGCGCAACACCGGCGCGAAAATGAGACTCTGCCTATGCTTTGGGAAAGCCCCTAAAGAATAAGGTGTCTAAAACAGTGCCTGCCGATATTATTATATCAAAATACCCAGATAAAATGATTCCTCAAGGCTAAATATGTGTTAATAATCAATCGATTTAGCCCAGAAAAAGTCTACAGTTTAAATAAGCCCTTGTGAAGCCCTTATTTACAATCGTAATAAACATGGCTTACCGGATCCCATAGGGAAAATGACAGCTTCCAGCATTACATCGTCTTGTTAGAATGTGTCATACCTCAAGCAGTAAGAGACTGCACACTGTTCCCCCAACTGAAGTTAATTGCTCTCAACAGTCCTGTGTGGAACAGCCATGGATTTTAGTTACGGTTGCTAAAATCATTTTCCTCATACAAACAGAATTCTTCATCTCTTTTCTGTTTCTGAGTAAATAGTACGTACCAGCACTATTTAAAAATAACAAACTCTTGATTGAATAATGAAAAACTACAGTTAAACACTAAAAAACTCTAAGCCATCTCCGTGGAGATGTTGCCTGTACAACGGCAAAGAGAATGACTGGGGTAGGCGGAGCCTAGGAGGGATCATGTGACCAGCTTTGCTGGGCTCTTTGCCATTTCCTGTTGGGGAAGAGAATATCCCACAAGTAAGGATGACGCCGTGGACCGGACACACCTATGTTGGAGAAATATATATATATATATATATATATATATACACACACACAATTTATTATTTTATATTACCATCCCAAAGTGTTTAATGTCCCTTTAAGAACATTTAACAAAATATTTTTTTCTAAACAATTCTTGTTTTAAATTAAATATATACCAACAATACATAGTAATAAAACATGCATGTTTTAGTTTCTTCAAATACATATTTTAAGGTAGTTACAAAAAACTTTTTTTAAATTTGTACTTCATATATGTCATACATATATGTCACATTTACTTAAAAAAAACCCAAGGCAGCCAATACAGGTAGCTTACATTTTGTATCTCCAACCCCTAGCGATTTGATTGGCGGTAATGTGTTATTGACACCTTTGATCTCAAATGGTTTAATTATTGTGAAGTATAACATTTTAGATAACGGGTACATTTTCCTGCTCTTTGTGTACCTTATTCTCCTGTTTTGCATTTATCCCTTCACAAAGTCAGCATATAAAAATACTGTCAACACTAACCTGGGTCATAATCAGAGTAGCTAATTAAAGGGACGTTAAACCCCCCCAAAAAAAATCTTGCCTGATTCAGACATAAAATACAATTTTAAAAAACTTTCCAATTTATTTCTATTATCAAATGTTCTTTGCTTTCTTGTTATCCTTTGTTGCAGTTTGGAAACAATGCTATACATTATCAAGAGCACTAGATGGCAGCTCTATTTTCTGTCATCCAGTGTTCAAGATGTGCACGCTACCAATATCTCTTCAACATAACAATAACATGAGAACTAAGCAAATATGATAATAGAAGTAAATTGGAAACATTTTTAAAAACATAATTTATGTAAGAACTTACCTGATAAATTCATTTCTTTCATATTGGCAAGAGTCCATGAGCTAGTGACGTATGGGATATACATTCCTACCAGGAGGGGCAAAGTTTCCCAAACCTCAAAATGCCTATAAATACACCCCTCACCACACCCACAAATCAGTTTAACGATTAGCCAAGTAGTGGGGTGATAAAATAAGGAGTAAAAAAGCATACAAAAAGAGGAACTGGAAATATAATTGTGCTTTTATACAAAAATCATAACCACTAGAAAAAGGTTGGGCCTCATGGACTCTTGCCAATATGAAAGAAATGAATTTATCAGGTAAGTTCTTACATAAATTATGTTTTCTTTCATGTAATTGGCAAGAGCCCATGAGCTAGTGACGTATGGGATAGAAATACCCAAAAGAGTCACTAAAGAGGGAGGGATAAAATAATAACAGCTAATTCCGCTAAAAAAAATTAAATCTAAACAAAAAAATGTAAGTCTTTATTAAAACTTAAATCATAAGCAGAAGAATCAAACTGAGACAGATGCCTGAAGAACTTTTCTACCAAAGACTGCTTCTGCAGAAGCAAATACATCAAAACATTAGAATTTAGTAAAAGTATGCAAAGAAGATCAAGTTGCTGCTTTGCAAATCTGATCAACTGAAGCTTCATTCTTAAAAGCCCAAGAAGTGGTGACTGATCTAGTAGAATGAGCTGTAATTCTCTGAGGCGGAGACTGACCCGCCTCCAAATAAGCCTTGTGAATCAAAAGCTTTAACCAAGATGCCAAAGAAATGGCAGAAGCTTTCTGGCCTTTCCTGGAACCAGAAAAAAGTATTTCAAAGCTCTTACAAAATCTAAAGAATGTAAAGATCTTTCAAGAGCATTCTTAGGATTAGGACACAAGGAAGGAACAACAATTTCCCTACTAATTTTGTTAGAATTCACAACCTTAGGAAGAAATTTAAACGAAGTCCGCAAAACAGCTTTATCCTGAAGAAAAATAAGAAAAGGAGACTCACAAGAGAAAGCAGACAGTTCAGAAAATCTTCTAGCAGAAGAGATGGCCAAAAGGAACAACACTTTCCAAGAAAGTAGTTTAATATCCAAAGAATGCATAGGCTCAAAAGGAGGAGCCTGCAAAATCTTAAAAACCAAATTAAGACTCCAAGGAGGAGAAATAGACTTAATAACAGGCTTGATACGAACCAAAGCCTGAACAAAACAATGAATATCAGGAAGTTTAGCGATCTTTCTATGAAATAGAACAGAAAGAGCAGAGATTTGTCCCTTCTAAAAGAATGCCAAGAGAATTTATGAGAAGTACACCAAGAAATATAGGTTTAACAAACCCGATAATAAATCTTCCTAGAAACAAACTTACGAGCCTGTAGCAATGTATTAATCACTGAGTCAGAGAAACCTCTATGTCTAAGCATTCAATTTCCATACCTTCAAAATTAGAGATTTGAGATCCTGATGGAAAAACAGCCCTTGAGACAGAAGGTCTGGCCTTAAAGGAAGTGGCCAAGGTTGGCAACTGGACATCTGGACAAGATCTGCATACAAAACCTGTAAGGCCATGCTGGTGCTATCAAAAACACATGCGATTGTTCCATTATGATTTTGGAGATCACCCTTGGAAGGAGAACTAGAGGGGGAAAAATGTAAGCAGTTGGTAAAATGATCAAGACTGAAGGTTTCGACAGGCAGAAACCAATTTAATTTGTCTCTTGTCTGTTACAGACAGAGTCATGGATACTGAATCTATCTGGAAACCTAAAAATGTGACCTTTGACTGAGGAATCAAGAAACTCTTTGGTAAATTGATCCTCCAACCATATTTTTGAAGAAACAACACAAGTTGATTCGTGAGAGATTCTGCTAAATGAAAAGATTGAGCCAGTACCAAGATATTGTCCAAATAAGGAAACACTGCAATACCCTGCTCTCTGATTACAGATAGAAGGGTACCGGGAACCTTCGAAAAGATTCTTGGAGCTTTTGCTAGGCCAAATGGAAGAGCAACAAATTGGTAATGCTTGTCTAGAAAAGAGAATCTCAGAAACCGATAGTGGTCTGGATGAATCGGAATGTGAAGATACGCATCCTGTAAGTCTATTGAGGATATGTAATGACCTTGCTGAACAAAAGGCAGAATAGTCCTGATAGTCACCATCTTGAAAGTTGGGACCCTTACAAATCAGTGTTAATTTTGACTGCAAATTTCAATTTAGTCTTAGTTTTAGTCTTTTGACTAAAATGCCATTTTAGTTTTAGTCGTATTTTAGTCATCTGAATTGTTTTAGTTCAGTTGATATTAGTCGACTAAATCTCCAGTAGATTTTATTTGACTAAAATCTAAGGGGTTTAGTTAAAATGTAATGTATTATTTAAGTATTTCTCTATAATTTCCAAACTCATTATATACTCCAGGAGTAAACATAACACCTATTATTATTAATTGTATTAAGGTTTAAACATGCAGTATAGACACAAATTTAGAAACTGTTAATTTTGACAGCAAATTTTGATTAGTTTTAGTCATAGTCTTTTGACTAAAATGCCATTTTGATTTAGTTTTAGTCATAGTCTTTTGACTAAAATGCCATTTTAGTTTTAGTCGTATTTTAGTCATCAGAATTTCTTTAGTTTTGTGCTCATTTTAGTCAAGTTTTAGTCGACAAAATTAACACTGTTACAAATTGATTCAAAATCTTCAGATACAGAACTGGTCTGAAAGAATTTTCCTTCTTCAGGACAATTAATAGATTTGAATAAAAACCCAGACCCTGTTCCAGAAGTGGAACTGATACAATTACTCCTGAAAGCTCTAGATCTGAAACGCACTTCAGAAATGCTTGATCTTTCACAGGATTTGTTGGATCGTGAGAAAGAAAAAATCTTCTCATAGGAGGTCTTATTCCGAAACCTATTCGATACCACTGAGAGACAATATTCTGAATCCAATGATTCTGAATGGAACCTGCCCAAACGTCTTGAAATAATTTCAATCTGCCCCCCACCAGCAGAACTGGATTGAGGACCGCACCTTCATGCAGACTTAGGGGCTGGCTTTGGATTTTTATAAGTCTTGGATTTATTCCAACTCGAAGATGGCTTCCAATTGGAACCAGAGTCCTTAGGGGAAGGAGTTGTTTTCTGTTCTCTATTCTGACGAAAGGAACGAAACCGATTAGAAGCTTTAGATTTACCCTTAGACTTTTTATCCTGGGGCAAAAAAACTCCCTTTCCCCCAGTAATAGTGGAAATAATAGAATCCAGCTGGGAATCAAATAAATTATTACCCTGGAATGAAAGAGATAGTAATCTTGACTTAGATACCATGTCAGATTCCATGATTTGAGCCATAAAGCTCTTATAGCTAAAATAGACAAAGACATAGATTTAACATTAATCTTGATGATATCAAAAATAGCATCACAGATATAATGATTAGCATGTTGAAGCAAACAAAGAATGCTATGCAAATCAGAATCTTTTTCCACATGTGCTAAGCTATCCAACCAAAAAGTTGACGCAGCCGCAACATCAGCCATAGAAATTGCAGGTCTGAGAATATATCCAGAATATAAATAAGCTTTCCTTAGATAAGATTCAATCTTCCTATCTAAAGGATCCTTAAAAGAGGTACCATATTCCATAGGAATAGTAGTACATTTAGCAAGAGTAGAAATAGCCCCATCAACCTTTGGGACTTTTACCCAAAACTCTAATTTAGCTACTGGCAAAGGATACAACTTTTTAAACCTTGAAGAAGGAACAAAAGAAGTACCAGGCTTAGACCATTCCCAAGCAATCATATCAGAAATAGCATCAGGAACAGGAAAAACGTCTGGAGTAACCACAGGAGGTTTATAAACAGAATTTAATAATTTACTGGATTTATTATCAAGAGGACCAGACTCCTCAATATCCAAAGTTATCAATACTTCTTTTAACAAAGAACGAATATACTTAAACTTAAAAAGATAAGTTGATTTATCAGTATCAATATCTGAAGTAGGGTCTTCTGAATCAGAGAGATCCTCATCAGAGTGGATATGTCAGTATGATGTCGGTCATTACAAATTTCATCATCATTATGAGAAGTTTTAAAAGACCTTTTACATTTATTTGAAGGTGGTATAGCAGCCATAGCCTTCTGTATCGCATCAGCAATATAATTTTTCATATCAACAGGGATATCATGTATTTTAGATGTTGAAGGAACAACAGATACCGTACTAGCACTAATAGAAACCTTTTCTGCATGCAAAAGCTTATCATGACAACTGTTACATACTACAGCCGGAGATATAATCTCCACTAGATTACAACAGATACACTTAGCTTTGGTAGAACTGTGTTCAGGCAGCATGGTTCCTACAGCAGCTTCTGAGACAGGATCAGATTGAGACATCTTCTAAAATGTAAAAGAAAAAAATAACATTTAAACAGAAATATCTTATTTCCACATATAGCAGTTTCAGGAATGGGGAAAAATGCAAATGCTAAAATTGACAAAAAAGCAAATAGCATAGCCCTCTGAGCATAAAGAAGGGAAGGAGCATATAGTAAGTGGGGTAAATTGACAAAAAAGCAAATAGCATAGCCCTCTGAGCATAAAGAAGGGAAGGAGCATATAGTAAGTGGGGTAAAATATAAATAAAATTTTTGGCGCCAAGAATGACGCACGATGCAAAAGGAAAACAACATCCGGAAATGAAGCAACTTGCGTCATAACAAACACAAATCCGCGTCAAACAACCTAGCATCAACTAAGACGCCAGAAATGACGAACTTGCGTCATTACGGATACATATTCGTGCAATAAATAACAGCATTTTGCGCCCTCGCGAGCCTAATTTGCCTGCAAGTTTTCAAAGAAAAAACAAGTCAAATTGAAAAAACTATACCCCAGGTAAAACATGATTCCCATAATTAAACTGCCAGACTGCAAAGGGAAATAGACATACACCTGACTCATGGCAAATATAAGTAAAATATATATATTTAAAACTTTATATAATACATAAAGCGCCAAACCATAGCTGAGAGTGTCTTAAATAATGATACATACTTACCGAAAGACACCCATCCACATATAGCAGATAGCCAAACCAGTACTGAGAACTATCAGCAGAGGTAATGGTATATAAGAGTATATCGTCGATCTGAAAAGGGAGGTAGGAGATGAACCCCTACGACCGATAACAGAGAACCCTTGAAAAGATTTCCCGTGAGGGAAACCATAAAATCAATAGGCGATACTCTCTTCACATCCCTCTGAAAAACACTGTACTCTGAGAGGAATTGGGCTTCAGAATGCTTAGAAGCGCTTATCATAGAAGAAATCATCAAGCACAAACTTACTTCACCACTTCCATAGGAGGCAAAGTTTGAAAAACTGAATTGTGGGTGTGGTGAGGGGGGTATTTATAGGCATTTTGAGGTTTGGGAAACTTTGCCCCTCCTGGTAGGATTGTATATCCCATACGTCACTAGCTCATGGACTCTTGCCAATTACATGAAAGAAATTATATTCTCTATCTGAATTGTTAAAGAAAAATTTGGGGTTTCAAGTCCGTTTAAGAGATCCTATTTTTAATGTTGCCATTTCACTGATCACATTGTGATCGCAAAAGAACAAAAGATGGTGAAAGACAGACAAGCGAGAGATGGACAAAGAAAAAGTAGGAGAGAAATTCAAATGCGTGGTGTAGCAAATAGTATGATAGATGTCTTTTAAAAGACTTTTAGTGCTAGATCACAAGTGGTGCGCTAACTTTTGCGCAAGTAATATCAAAATATTGCAGGTGCATTAAATTTCAGTGCATATTGCAAGTTGAAAGTAAACGGGTAAGCTTGAGCGCAATCAAATTTACGTTGGATTAGGGCAACTCAAGACCATGCGGGTTAGGGAAAAAATAAGAGTTGCACAAAACACAACATAAATACATTACAATAAACTGTTACACTCATATAAACACTATCTTATAAAATGAGTGATATAAATATTAAGATTCAAAAGGTATATCGTATATAACAAGGTATTTGACTGGAAAGGGCTATTATATTTATATATGTCTAAATAATATAATATTTAATAATGTTCTTTAATGTGTATTTACTGTAAATATTTAACATTCCAATGTTCTTCACATACAGGAAAAATTTTTATTTTTAACTTGTTATGTCTAAACTGTTGGCAACAAAAGTGAGTACACCCCTAAGTGTAAATCCTGAAATTGGGCCCAAAGTGTCAAAATTTTGTGTGGCCACCATTATTTTCCAGCACTGCCTTAACCCTCTTGGGCATAGAATTCACCAGAGCTTCACAGGTTGCCACTGGAGTCATCTTCCAATTCTCCATGACAACATCATGGAGCTGGTGGATGTTAGAGACCCACCATCCATTTGAGGATGCCCCACAGATGCTCAATAGGGTTTAGGTCTGGAGACATGCTTGGCCAGTCCATAACCTTTACCCTCAGCTTCTTTAGCAAGGCAGTGGTCGTCTTGGAGGTGTTTGGGGTCGTTATCATGTTGGAATACTGCTCTGCAGCCCAGTCTCCGAAGGGAGGGGATCATGCTTTTCTTCATTTTGTATGTCACAGTACATGTTGGCATTCATGGTTCCCTCAATGAACTGTAGCTCCCCAGTGCCGGCAGCACTCATGCAGGCCCAGACCATGACACTCCCACCACACATGCTTGACACCATCTGAACCAAATAAGTTTATCTTGGTCTCATCGGACCACAGGACATGGTTCCAGTAATCCATGTCCTTATTATGCTTGTGTTCAGTAAACTGTTTGCTGGCTTTCTTGTGCATCATATTTAGAAGAAGCTTCCTTCTGGGACGACAGCCATGCAGACCAATTTGATGCAGTGTGCGGCGTATGGTCTGAACACTGACAGGCTGACCACCCACCCCTTCAACCTCTGTAGCAATGTGAGTGGAATTTGTCCTTTGAAATTACTTTATGGTCTTGCCCACCATGCTACAGCTCAGTTTCAGGGTCTTGGCAATCCTCTTATAGCCTAGGCCATCTTTATGTAGAGCAACAATTCTTTTTTTTTTTCAGATCCTCAGAGAGTTCTTTGCCATGAGGTGCATGTTGAACTTCCAGTGACCAGTATGAGAGAGTGTGAGAGCGATAACACCAAATTTAATGCACCTGCTCCCCATTCACACCTGAGACCTTGTAACACTAACGAGTCACATGACACCGGGGAGGGAAAATGGCTAATTGGACCCAATTTAGACATTTCCACTTAGGGGTGTACTCACTTTTTGTTGCCAACGGTTTAGACATTAATGGCTGTGTGTTGACTCATTTTGAGGGGATAGCAAATTTACACTGTTATACAGGCTGTACACTCACCACTTTATATTGTAGCAAAGTGTCATTTCTTCAGTGTTGTCACATGAAAAGATATAATAAAATATTTACAAAAATGTGAGGGGTGTATTCACTTTTGTGAGATACTGTATCTATATCTATGTGCGCAAACCCAACAGGATTATACTAATTCTTCATGTGCGCTAACTCAACATGAGTTATCTTAAGGTGCATTGTGTATTTACTCAATTTAAAATATTCAAAAATGTACACACATATACAATCACAGTATCTATAATTATTTGTAATTATTATTTTATCTACAGAACATGCCTTAAGATAACAAATTCTTCATGTGCGTTAACTCGAACCACGTTAGTCCTAAAGAGCGAAACACGAACCGCATTATGCATATTTTTCATTCAAATTTTCTTCACCTATATTTTTTCCCCCGTTTTTATTATTAAATATACATTTCTCCTTATGTATCTGATGTTAATTTGAAATGTATATATATATATATATATATATATATATACACATATATATATATATATACACACACACACATACACATATATTTTCTATAGGGATCGGTTTTTTTTCTTCAGAGCTCTCCGTTGAAGTCTATGAGGAGAATAAGTTAGTGTGGTCATAATATCTGAGGTCCTTACTTTAAACCTTGTAATACATGCGCTAACCCGTACGCACAAAAATATTACTCTTGGTGGTGTTAACGCTCAAGCGAAAGTGCTAAATAGCGCATCACTTGTAAACTAGCCCTTAATGTGCATTTGCATACCGTACAACGCTGCTAATAATGTACATTAACCAAAACCTCAAAACTGAAGCTATAAAAGTAAGAGAAGCTGTAAATGCAAAGGACATTCTGATTCTGATTTGTAGATTAATCATAGATACCTGGATGTTTAAGTACACATAAAATATTAGGTTGCGGTATAGCCAATTCTGAATTGAACCAAAGTAAACTAGATTAGAAACTAAACATGTATAACTAGTTTATAACTTACAGTTGGCTTTGACATGTTTGAAAGTTGAGTTTCTAGTGCTTTTGTTTCTTCATCCTTTTCTTTAATAGGAAAGAAAAAAAAAAAAACGTAAGACAATGGCAATATATCCTTATACAGTTAAAAACAAAATCTTTAATATGGTTAGAATCACTGTCAATTATGCTATAAAGTTAGAGACATAGTCAGCAACAAGTAGACTTTTATGCTCATGCGATACCAAATAAAGCAGAAATGTATTATTTTAATGTTTTATCTTAGACAAATTATGTTCATATTTATACTTCTTTAGCTTCCTACACGTGTTCTGTCAAGCTTCTATCTGCTAAAATGCCATTGCTGCATCTATTTTTCTGTTCTCTTTTTGAGAAATTCCTTGGCTTGGAGTATACGCTACACAGCTAGTGGCTTTTAAAGTTCAAATACATTTTAAAGGCCGATACAATTATTTATTTCTTTATCACATGTATTTCTATATTTTTCTTCATTGTATTTTTCTTTATATGTTTGAATGTGTATGTTTATATTAATTTCATTTGCTTACTTCTAGTTATAAGGTTGTTATAGATGTCCTGTTTATCTTGAGTTTCGAGTAGTATTGGTGACATATCATTACTGCTTAATCATTTTATTAAGAATGGGTTCCTTAATCTTGAGGGTTATGGTAATTTTACTTATCAATTGATTATTTATTGATTTGTTTTATTATTGATAATGTTCATGCTACCATAACTTTTGCTATTGGTTTCCAGTATAATATATTTTATGTATATGAATGGTGCTACATTTGGTACATTCTGCTAATTAGATAGACAGACAGGCAGGTAGGCGAACAGACATTACAAACCAGCTCATATTTTATTCAGAGTTCTAAAATAGGTTGTATCATACATTTTGGGATTTATGCCATTCCATATTTTTAGAGGTTTTCCAGAAACACACTTTCAATACTTGTGTGCAAAGTTGACCATGCACATAAGTCAAAATGTCTTGTTTTCATCATTTTAATTATTAAAAAAAAACTATTTTTTTCATTTAAACATTGTAATTTACAAGATATTTTAAAAATGAAAAATAAAAAACATTACATATTTTAGTACGCAGGTAGAAACGAGTGTAGAGAAGACATTAAAGGGATACTAAACCCAAAATGTTTCTTTAATGATGCAGATATAGCGTGCAATTTTAAGCAACTTTCTGATTTACTCCTTTTATCAATTTTTCTTCGTTCTCTTGATATCTTTATTTAAAAAGCAGGAATGTAAAGCATAGAAGCCGGCCCATTTTTGGTTCAGGACCTGGGTTATGCTTGCTTATTAGTGGCTAAATGTCAGCTACCAATAAGCAAGCGCTATCCATGGTGCTGAACCGAAAATGGGCCTGGTTTCTAAGCTCTACATTCCTGCTTTTTAAATAAAGATAGCAAGAGAATGAAGAACATTTGATAATAGAAATAAATTAGAAAGTTGCTTAAAATTGCATGATCTATTTAAATAATGAAGAAAAAAAAATCAGGTTTAGTATCCCTTTAAGTCTTTTAAACATATTATTTTAGCCAGATCATACAGACCAACTAATGGATAATGTATAACATGTAACAAAACAAAAAAAGAGAGCAATATCATACTTAAATACTGCAAATAAATACACTATTGTCAAGTGTAGAAAAGCAGGATTGGCTGCATCTCAGTAACAAGGTTCAGAAAGAACAAGACTTTTTTTGCTGCTGGTATAGTAAAGTTTTGCTTATGAAATAGGGAACTATAACTCCATAGACAAACTGAACAGTTAATCGTTTAGCAATGAGAAGAGCATACAATTACCTTGTGTTTCAGTCTCCTCTTGAGGACCAGATTTTCCTTTGTGCTTGTTCTTTGACTGCCCTGTAGTAACACTAATAACATTCTGCCCTTTAACGTGTCCATTTGATTCATTTTCTGGAGAACAGCATTTCTTAGGTGAAAAGGGAGGGCTGTTCAATTTATCTTTTTGCCCACCATGTCTGTCTTTCAACTTCTTCTGTAATCGTTCGTGTATTTTACTGGATCTTTCATCTCTTAAGTTCGATCTTCCATGTGTAGAAATAGAGTCTAAAAAAAGGGAAAAGTTAGCCTAAGTACCAAATGGTTGGTATTGAAAAATGCATAGAAGAATAATTTTTAGATCAATGTTTCCCAAACCCAGTCCTCAGGATGCTTCCTCAGGCCAGATATTCATTATGTCTTAACTAGAGCACAGGTGAAACAATCAGTTCACCCATCAGATGATTATTTCACCTGTGCTCTAGTTACGATCTAATGAATA
Organism: Bombina bombina; assembly: GCF_027579735.1. Lineage (NCBI taxonomy): Eukaryota > Metazoa > Chordata > Amphibia > Anura > Bombinatoridae > Bombina > Bombina bombina. Next base: position 1,075,126,201 of record NC_069501.1, on the reverse strand, counting down.
TCTGGCCTGTTAAGGGTCCTGAGGACTGGGTTTGGGAAACACTGTTTTAGATGAAAGATGCACCTTAAAAAATATCACACAGCACTAACTTCATAGATTTGTTATTGGCCTACATAACCAATTAATATTATACAATAATTGCCATTATATCTATTCCAAGAGATGCTAAAAAACAAACAAAAAAACTAGCAGGAATATAGGAGAATGAATTCAAGTACACACTTCATCTTGATGCAAGGAGAACATTTTGGTAATAAAAATACAAAAAAGGGCCATTTTAGTTTGTGAACAAAACTAAATTTGAGCATTAACATCTCACTTTGCCATTAAAAGCATTTAAGATTTTGATTGATAAAGTGGCACAGTTCTCAAAAGATCTAGTTCTCAGTTCTGAACATCTGTTTCTCACAAACATTATCAAGGGCTTTATTTTTAAAGAGCTCACCAGAAATTCATTAGAGAACATTTTGTTTATGTGTTTTTATGCTTTCTATTATAAGCTTTGTTGGAACAAAGCAAGAAATTTTACGAGAAGAATATGAACAAAAAAAATAGTTGCAGATCTTAGGTACTTAAAGGGACAGTCAAGTAAAAAAAAAAAATCTTTCATGATTCAAATAAGGCATGTAATTTTAAATAACTTTCCAATTTACTTTTATAACCAATTTTGCTTTGTTCTCTTGGTATTCTTAGTTTAAAGCTAAACCTAGGAGGTTCATATGCTAATTTCTTAGACCTTGAAGGCTGCCTCTAATATGAATGCAGTTTTTCACCACTAGAGGGCATTAGTTCATGTGTTTCATATAGATAACATTGAACTCATGCACGTGAAGTTACCTAGGAGTGAGCACTGATTGGCTAAACTGCAAGTCTGTCAAAAGAACTGAAATAATTTATGCTTGCCTGATAAATTCTTTTTTTTCCTGGCATGGAGAGTCCACGAAACCATTCTAATTACTAGTGGGAACCAATAACCAAGCTAGAGGACACAGAATGGAAGGGTGGGGTTTTCTATATAGGGGTAGCATAAATGTTGGAAGGGAAGCAAGGACTACCTTGCCGTCTTCCAACTGCTAAAAGCCACCACAACTCTTACTAAAGAGGATTACATGGACACAGCATAAGCCCAATCCTTGCTTGCTGGGAAACTACCCATAAAAGGATTAAACATCTTCAGACACCATCTTCGCACATCCTCCTGATGTACAAGGCAATGAAAACTGGGGGATTGTGGGAAGTGAGAGGATACTTAAAGCTTTGCTGGGGTGTTCTTTGCCTCCTCCTGGTGGCCAGGACTTGAATTCCCACTAGTAATTAGAATTGATTCATGGACTCTCCATGCCATTGGAAAGAAAAGGGGGCAGTTTGCAGAGGCTTAGATACAAGGTAATTACAGAGGTAAAATGTGTATTATTAAAACTGTGTTGATTATGCAAAACTGGGGAATGGGTAATAAAGGCATTATCTATCTTTTTAAACAACACAAATTATGGTGATGACTGTCCCTTTTGAGATTGTAATTTAAAATGCTTAAAGGGACACTGAACCCAAATTTTTTATTTTGTAATTCAGAAAGAGCATGCAATTTTAAGCAACTTTCTTATTTATTCTTATTATCAATTTTTCTTCGTTCTCTTTATTTGAAAAAGAGGGCATCTAATCTTTTTTGGGTTCAGTACTCTGGACAGCACTTTTTTTATTGGTGGATGAATTTATCCACCAATCAGCAAGGACAACCCAGGTTGTTCACCAAAAATGGGCCGGCATCTAAACTTAAATTCTTGCATTTCAAATAAAGATACCAAGAGAATGAAGTAAATGTGATAATAGGAGTAAATTAGAAAGTTGCTTAAAAAAGTTTCAATTTGACCCAATTTGCTTTGTTCCAATGGTATTCTTTGTTTAAGAGCTACCTAGATAAGTATCTGGAGCAATACATGGTAGGAAATAGTGCTAGCATTTAGTGCTCTTGCAAATGAATAACATTCTTGCAAAACTGCTGCCATATAGTGCTCCAGAAATGGTCAGGCTCCTAAGCATACACCCTGCTTTTCACCAGAAGATGCTAAAAGAACAAAGAAAATTTGATAATTAGAAAGTTGTTTAAAATTGTATGTTCTATCTTAATCCCAAAAGATTATGTTTTGGGTTTTATATCCCTTTAGCTATAAATAGTAAAACAGTTTAACAATATATGTTCATTATTTATTTTTTACCCTTTTCCTGTTATTTAAATCTGAAAATTGTGGCGTTTCCAGTTCAGTGAAAACTGAAAGAGCAAATGGCAAGCTTCGTATAACCTAACTCTGACACTTATCTCTCTCTAATCTGCAGCTTATCTATCTTTACCATTGAAAAATGTAAAATTACAGCACAGAAGGTGTTAATCTTTTCTGATAACCTTCTGACTCCACTGATATATTAATCTACTGAAAGACTGCAGAAAAAACATAATTTATGCTTACCTGATAAATTTATTTCTCTTGTAGTGTATCCAGTCCACGGATCATCCATTACTTATGGGATATTAACTCCTCCCCAACAGGAAGTGCAAGAGGATTCACCCAGCAGAGCTGCTATATAGCTCCTCCCCTAACTGCCATTACCAGTCATTCGACCGAAAACATGCAGAGAAAGGAAAACCATAGGGTACAGTGGTGACTGTAGTTTAATGGAAAAATTACCTGCCTTAAAGTGACAGGGCGGGCCGTGGACTGGATACACTACAAGAGAAATAAATTTATCAGGTAAGCATAAATTATGTTTTCTCTTGTTAAGTGTATCCAGTCCACGGATCATTCATTACTTATGGGATACCAATACCAAAGCTAAAGTACACGGATGACGGGAGGGACAGGCAGGCTCTTTATACGGAAGGAACCACTGCCTGAAGAACCTTTCTCCCAAAAACAGCCTCCGAAGAAGCAAAAGTGTCAAATTTGTAAAATTTGGAAAAAGTATGAAGAGAAGACCAAGTTGCAGCCTTGCAAATCTGTTCAACAGAAGCCTCATTATTAAAGGCCCAAGTGGAAGCCACAGCTCTAGTAGAATGTGCTGTAATTCTTTCAGGAGGCTGCTGTCCAGCAGTCTCATAGGCTAACCGTATTATGCTACGAAGCCAAAAGGAGAGAGAGGTAGCCGAAGCTTTTTGACCTCTCCTCTGACCAGAATAAACGACAAACAGGGAAGACGTTTGTCGAAAATCCTTAGTTGCCTGTAGATAAAATTTCAGGGCACGGACTACATCTAGATTGTGTAGCAGACGTTCCTTTTTCGAAGAAGGATTAGGACACAAAGATGTAACCACAAACTCTTGATTGATATTCCTGTTAGTGACCTTAGGTAGGAACCCAGGTTTAGTACGCAGAACTACCTTGTCTGAATGAAAAATCAGATAAGGAGAATCACAATGTAAGGCAGATAACTCAGAGACTCTTCGAGCCGAGGAAATCGCCATTAAAAACAGAACTTTCCAAGATAACAACTTGATATCAATGGAATGAAGGGGTTCAAACGGAACCCCCTGTAAAACATTAAGAACTAAGTTCAAACTCCATGGTGGAGCAACAGTTTTAAACACAGGCTTGATCCTAGCTAAAGCCTGACAAAAAGCTTGAACGTCCGGAACTTCTGACAGACGTTTGTGTAAAAGAATGGACAGAGCTGAAATCTGTCCCTTTAAGGAACTAGCGGATAAACCCTTTTCTAAACCTTCTTGTAGAAAAGACAATATCCTCGGAATCCTAACCTTACTCCATGAGTAACTCTTGGATTCGCACCAATATAAGTATTTGCGCCATATCTTATGGTAAATCTTTCTGGTAACAGGCTTCCTAGCCTGTATTAAGGTATCAATAACTGACTCAGAAAAACCACGTTTTGATAAAATCAAGCGTTCAATTTCCAAGCAGTCAGCTTCAGAGAAATTAGATTTTGATGTTTGAAGGGACCCTGGATCAGAAGGTCCTGTTTCAGAGGTAGCGACCAAGGTGGACAGGATGGCCATGCAGGCGTTATTAGAATCACTGATGCTCTCTCCTGTTTGATTCTGGCAATCAATCGAGGAAGCATCGGGAAGGGTGGAAACACATAAGCCATCCCGAAGGTCCAAGGTGCTGTCAAAGCATCTATCAGAACCGCTCCCGGATCCCTGGATCTGGACCCGTAACGAGGAAGCTTGGCGTTCTGTCGAGACGCCATGAGATCTATCTCTGGTTTGCCGCAACGTCGAAGTATTTGGGCAAAGACCTCCGGATGAAGTTCCCACTCCCCCGGATGAAAAGTCTGACGACTTAAGAAATCCGCCTCCCAGTTCTCCACTCCCGGGATGTGGATTGCTGACAGGTGGCAAGAGTGAGACTCTGCCCAGCGAATTATCTTTGATACTTCCATCATTGCTAGGGAGCTTCTTGTCCCTCCCTGATGGTTGATGTAAGCTACAGTCGTGATGTTGTCCGACTGAAACCTGATGAACCCCCGAGTTGTTAACTGGGGCCAAGCCAGAAGGGCATTGAGAACTGCTCTCAATTCCAGAATGTTTATTGGTAGGAGACTCTCCTCCTGATTCCATTGTCCCTGAGCCTTCAGAGAATTCCAGACAGCGCCCCAACCTAGTAGGCTGGCGTCTGTTGTTACAATTGTCCAGTCCGGCCTGCTGAATGGCATCCCCCTGGACAGATGTGGCCGAGAAAGCCACCATAGAAGAGAATTTCTGGTCTCTTGATCCAGATTCAGAGTAGGGGACAAGTCTGAGTAATCCCCATTCCACTGACTTAGCATGCACAATTGCAGCGGTCTGAGATGTAGACGTGCAAAGGGTACTATGTCCATTGCTGCTACCATTAAGCCGATCACCTCCATGCATTGAGCTACTGACGGGTGTTGAATGGAATGAAGGACACGGCATGCATTTTGAAGCTTTGTTAACCTGTCTTCTGTCAGGTAAATCTTCATTTCTACAGAATCTATAAGAGTCCCCAAGAAGGGAACTCTTGTGAGTGGAAAGAGAGAACTCTTCTTTTCGTTCACCTTCCATCCATGCGACCTTAGAAATGCCAGTACTAACTCTGTATGAGACTTGGCAGTTTGAAAGCTTGAAGCTAGTATCAGAATGTCGTCTAGGTACGGAGCTACCGCAATTCCTCGCGGTCTTAGTACCGCCAGAAGAGCACACAGAACCTTTGTGAAGATTCTCGGAGCCGTAGCCAATCCGAATGGAAGAGCTACAAACTGGTAATGCCTGTCTAGAAAGGCAAACCTTAGATACCGGTAATGATCTTTGTGAATCGGTATGTGAAGGTAAGCATCCTTTAAATCCACTGTGGTCATGTACTGACCCTTTTGGATCATGGGTAAAATTGTCCGAATAGTTTCCATTTTGAACGATGGAACTCTTAGGAATTTGTTTAGGATCTTTAAATCCAAGATTGGCCTGAAAGTTCCCTCTTTTTTGGGAACCACAAACAGATTTGAGTAAAACCCTTGTCCTTGTTCCGACCGCGGAACCGGATGGATCACTCCCATTAATAAAAGATCTTGTACGCAGCGTAGAAACGCCTCTTTCTTTATTTGGTTTGTTGACAACCTTGACAGATGAAATCTCCCTCTTGGGGGAGAGAATTTGAAGTCTAGAAGGTATCCCTGAGATATGATCTCTAACGCCTAGGGATCCTGGACATCTCTTGCCCAAGCCTGGGCGAAGAGAGAAAGTCTGCCCCCCACTAGATCCGTTCCCGGATCGGGGGCCCTCGATTCATGCTGTCTTAGGGGCAGCAGCAGGTTTCCTGGCCTGCTTGCCCTTGTTCCAGGACTGGTTAGGTCTCCAGCCTTGTCTGTAGCGAGCAACAGCTCCTTCCTGTTTTGGTGCAGAGGAAGTTGATGCTGCTCCTGCTTTGAAATTACGAAAGGAACGAAAATTAGACTGTCTAGCCTTAGGTTTGGCTCTGTCTTGAGGCAGGGCATGGCCTTTACCTCCTGTAATGTCAGCGATAATTTCTTTCAACCCGGGCCCGAATAAGGTCTGCCCTTTGAAAGGTATATTAAGCAATTTAGATTTAGAAGTAACGTCAGCTGACCAGGATTTTAGCCACAGTGCTCTGCGTGCCTGAATGGCGAATCCGGAATTCTTAGCCGTAAGTTTAGTTAAATGTACTACGGCATCTGAAATAAATGAGTTAGCTAACTTAAGGGCTTTAAGCTTGTGTGTAATCTCATCTAATGGAGCTGATTCAAGTGTCTCTTCCAGAGACTCAAACCAAAATGCTGCTGCAGCCGTGACAGGCGCAATGCATGCAAGAGGTTGCAATATAAAACCTTGTTGAACAAACATTTTCTTAAGGTAACCCTCTAACTTTTTATCCATTGGATCTGAAAAGGCACAGCTATCCTCCACCGGGATAGTGGTACGCTTAGCTAAAGTAGAAACTGCTCCCTCCACCTTAGGGACCGTTTGCCATAAGTCCCGTGTGGTGGCGTCTATTGGAAACATCTTTCTAAATATCGGAGGGGGTGAGAACGGCACACCGGGTCTATCCCACTCCTTAGTAACAATTTCAGTAAGTCTCTTAGGTATAGGAAAAACGTCAGTACTCGCCGGTACCGCAAAATATTTATCCAACCTACACATTTTCTCTGGTATTGCAACTGTGTTACAATCATTCAGAGCCGCTAACACCTCCCCTAGTAATACACGGAGGTTTTCCAGCTTAAATTTAAAATTTGAAATATCTGAATCCAGTTTGTTTGGATCAGAACCGTCACCCGCAGAATGAAGCTCTCCGTCCTCATGTTCTGCAAATTGTGACGCAGTGTCTGACATGGCCCTAATATTATCAGCGCACTCTGTTCTCACCCCAGAGTGATCACGCTTACCTCTTAGTTCTGGTAATTTAGCCAAAACTTCAGTCATAACAGTAGCCATATCCTGTAATGTGATTTGTAATGGCCGCCCAGATGTACTCGGCGCTACAATATCACGCACCTCCCGAGCGGGAGATGCAGGTACTGACACGTGAGGCGAGTTAGTCGGCATAACTCTCCCCTCGTTGTTTGGTGAAATATGTTCAATTTGTACAGATTTACTTTTATTTAAAGTAGCATCAATACAGTTAGTACATAAATTTCTATTGGGCTCCACTTTGGCTTTAGCACATATAGCACAGATATCTTCCTCTGAATCAGACATGTTTAACACACTAGCAAATAAACTAGCAACTTGGAAATACTTTTCAAGTAATTTACTATAATATGAAAACGTACTGTGCCTATAAGAAGCACAGAAAAAGTTATGACAGTTGAAAATTAATAAACTGAAAAGTTATAGCATCAAATCTTTGTAAAAAACACAATTTTAGCAAAGGATTGCTCCCATTAGCAAAGGATAACTAACCCTGATAGCAGAAAAAAAAAAAAATATACAGAAATAAACGTTTTTTTTTTTTTTATCACAGTCAACTACAATCTCACAGCTCTGCTGTGAGTGATTACCTCCCTCAAAACAAGTTTTGAAGACCCCTGAGTTCTGTAGAGATGAACCGGATCATGCAGGGGAGACAATAAACTTCTGACTGAATTTTTTGATGCGTAGCAAAAGCACCAAAAAAGGTCCCTCCCCCTCACACATAACAGTGAGAGAGATCAGTAAACTGTCATAAATTAAATAAAACGACTGCCAAGTGGAAAAAAATAGTGCCCAAAACATTTTTTCACCCAGTACCTCAGAAAATTAAACGATTTTACATGCCAGCAAAAAACGTTTAACATTAATAAATTGAGTGTTATTAAAAAGCCTGTTGCTAGTCCCTGCAAATTAGGCTAAAGTTTAATGCATACAGTATAATTCCAGTGAAGTGCCATTCCCCAGAATACTGAAGTGTAAAATATACATACATGACAGCCTGATACCAGTTGCTGCTACTGCATTTAAGGTTGAGTTTACATTATATCGGTATGGCAGAATTTTCTCATCAATTCCATTGTCAGAAAATAATAAGCTGCTACATACCTCTTTGCAGATTAATCTGCCCGCTGTCCCCTGATCTGAAGTTTACCTCTCCTCAGATGGCCGAGAAACAGCAATATGATCTTAACTACTCCGGCTAAAATCATAGAAAAACTCAGGTAGATTCTTCTTCAAATTCTACCAGAGAAGGAATAACACACTCCGGTGCTATTATAAAATAACAAACTTTTGATTGAAGGTATGAAACTAAGTATAATCACCACAGTCCTCTGACACATCCTATCTATTCGTTGGGTGCAAGAGAATGACTGGTAATGGCAGCTAGGGGAGGAGCTATATAGCAGCTCTGCTGGGTGAATCCTCTTGCACTTCCTGTTGGGGAGGAGTTAATATCCCATAAGTAATGGATGATCCGTGGACTGGATACACTTAACAAGAGAAATGTTGTAATTACAAGGTGATTACTGTTTCCTTTAAAGGAACAGTCTAGTCAAAATTCAATTTTCATGATTCAGATAGGGCATGCAATTTTAAAAAAATTTCAATTTTACTTTTGTCATCAAACTTGCTTTGTTCTTTTGGCATTCTTTGTTAAAAGGTAAACCTAGGTAGGCTCATATGCTAACTTCTAAGCCCTTGAAGGCCGCCTCTTATCTCGGTGCATTTTGTCAGTTTTTCACAGCTAGATAGCGCTAATTCATGTGTCATATAGATAACATTTTGCTCACTCCCGTGGCGTTATTTAGGAGTCAGCACTGACTGGCTGAAATACATGTCTGTCAAAAGAACTGAGATAAGGGGGCAGAGGCTTAGATACAAGGTAATCATAGAGGTAAAAAGTATATTAATAGAATACATATGTTGGTTATGCAAAACTGGGGAATGGGTAATAATGGGATTATCTATCTTTTTAAACAATAAAAAGTCTGGAGTATATTGTCCCTTTAAGAAAAAAAGAAGTTACAAATGTGTTTGTGGTTTGCACTATAACATGGCTTTTGACCAATCTGATTAAAAGCTAGAAAGTTTGTATGCAGTCTTTTTTATTTATATATATATATATATATATATATATATATAGTTACAATACACTACAGTGTGTAATGTCAAATGCTGGCAGTGACATAACACACAATGTAATCAGAGCATACACTTTTTTTTTTTTTTAAATAAGCTTTATTGAATTATACGACAATGACAATGATGCATGTTTCATGTCAAAAATTGACACATAGCCAATACAGTATAAATATAACAGATAACTTGAATTAACAATATATGTAAAACAAACAGCGATATTCAAGCATTGTCTTCTCTGTAAACACATTTTGGTAGGAGGGGGTCTAACATAGTACACGGAAAGAGAGGAAAGTAGAGATCATAGAGAAGAAGGGGCGGAGAGGAAGAAAAAACAAAAAGAAAAAGAAAAACCCTGTTAAGGTGAATGAGGGTACATTTTTAAATTGTTTTATTCCAGATCGCTAACATCATTTCATACTGTTCTAACTTACGGGTTTTTAGGTAGTGATATCTTTCTAATGTCAAAAGGTCAGCAATCTGAGCTTTCCATTCTTGCTCTGAGGGGATTGTTTGGGTTTTCCAGTATCTTGGGATAAGTTTTTTAGCTGCTGTCAGCATTATCAATAGTAGTGCTTGTTTGCCTAGTACTGATAGTGTGGGTAGAGAACAAAATAGTAGGGTTTCTGGTGCATTTGGAGATCTGAATACCCACAATCTCAGAGATTGTATTGAAAACATCTGTACAATAATCCTTCAATCTCGGACATGACCACCAAATATGAAGAAGAGAGCCCTCCTCTCTACAACCTCTCCAACACGTACCATTTAACGTGGGGAACATCCTGCGTAATCGTATATGAGTTAAAAACCATGGGAATTCAAATTTTAAATGAATTTCCTGGACTTTCGCAGATACAGAAGACAGTTTAGTTAGTTTAAAGGCTCTCAGCCAAGTGTCTATTTCAATGTCTTGGTTTATCTCTCTATGCCAAGAAAGTGTATAGGAGGGGAGGCCTGTGGGATCAGTATTGACTGTGATTTTGTATAATTTGGATATCACGTGTGTCGGGGCAACAGGTAGAATGCATAACTTCTCAAAAATTGTAGTTTCCCTTCCCAGATCTTTTTTATTTTTGTGGTGTGAGATGTAATGTAGTAACTGGTTATTATAGAACCATGAGGAGAAAATCTCCCTGTAGGTCTCTATTAGATTAGCTTGCGTTTTCACATTGCCATTATATGTGATATACTGAATGGACCCAGTTCATAAGCTATAAGGTGTAATCACAGCATACATTTTAAATAAAAGGACTGTGCATTTCAAATTTGAATTCTGTTTCACTATTTTCATATATAAATTCATACTGTTAAGTAAAAAAATAAAAATAAAACCCATGCATACAAAAATAACAGCGATTTTAAGGTACATCGCACTGAATTAGATTTGTATTAGGCATAATAGTTTAAACATATGCCGTGTTCTCCCTGTGTACTTCACCCTCTATTCAGTGGCGGATCCAGGGGGGGGGGCAACGGGGCAATTGCCCCCCCCCCCCCCGAGAATATAGTGAGAGAGGGATTCCCTATTCCCTATTCCGCCGGCGCCGCAGATTGCGCAATATGGATGGCTTGCTACATTTCCCTATGAGGCGCAAGAGACAGCTGCCAGCGCCACCCAGTGGTGCTTAAGGCTCTTTACGGCAGTTACTGCTCTCCAGAGAGGCTGTTCTCTAAGGAGCCTCGAGCTAATCCGGTGTTGGATTCACACATCACGTGACTGTGAGTGTGTCGCTTTCTCTCTTCTCTCTCATCTAGGTCTGGGCGGGAAGAGAGCTCAGCCGACAGCTGAGTCACGCGTGTGAGACTGTGAGGTGAGCCTGTGAGGATAGCTGCCTGTAGGGGAGAACTAGGAAAGAAGACAGGAGGACTGAGGACACGACTTAGTGGTGTGGACTGTGCTGAGCTGCATGCTTGGGCATAACTGACAGTGAGTGTAAGGTTTCTTATTTAATGGCATTTTCTGTGTTTTGCCATGTTGCACAGACTCATCCCCACCTAGTATATTCTGAATCTGTATCTGACCCTACAATAGGAGCGTGCGGCTACTATTCAATTTCTAACCCTAGCATTGTATTTTAGTGCTCCACATGCGTTCCCCATTATCTACTGTTGTGTGTGCACTGTGTGCAGGAAATAGGTTAGGAGGTCAGAGATGCGATACTTCAGATTGATGACCAAAAATTACGTGCTGTTGTTTGCACCTTTTCATTCTTTATTTCAGTTCAGTTTTGCCTTTTCTCTTGACTTCCTCCAATTGACTTTCTCTCTTCCCTCCTTCCCCTCCTCCTTTTTTCATTCTTGCAATTCTTTTTTCCCTCCTATACTGTGCTTCTCATTGCTTCTATCTTCCCATTCCATCTATTTTTTTATTCCCTTTATATATTCCCTTTTCATATTTATACACTGAAACCCGACCCCCCCCCCCCCGTGGGGCCCCCCTTTACTTATTAACCACCCAGTGTGCTGTTTCTGGCTTGCAAGCAGTGTCCCTGCACTCTCAGTGGCAGTGCCCTGTCTGTGACTGTCTGAGAGAGTGCAGCATCGAACAGCAGGCAGTGTCTGAACAGGGGGAAGAAGCTCCTGTTTGTGACCATTCAAGCCCATGCAAGGGAGATAAAATAGTCTGTTCTATTAGCACTCATTATTTTCTGTCCGCCGCCACAAAAAAATCTGGAAGTGCCCCTCCCGAGACCAGGCTCTGGATCCGCCACTGCCTCTATTGCAAACTTTTACACAACAGACAGCTCTCATTATTTATATGGAAGACATCTTGCAAGACCCTTTTTTTTTTTTTTTTTTTAAATCGGTGAGGGCTGCCCCTGCGAGTGGAAAAACACGTCTAAACCGGCATTTTTTTTTAGAATTGGCCCCTTAGCCGTATTCTCTAAAGCTTGCTTGTCTGGTGAGATTATCTAAAAAGCCTTGTAAGTACTGTAAGGTTCTTCAAATCATTTTACAACGGCAAATTTTAGCTTGGAACCCGTTTGTGTGTCGTTCTTGAGCGGTTTATGTGCTGTTCTGCAGGTACAGGAGTTTTTAGGAAGCCAATATGTAAGTGACATGTGCATCAAACATTTGTACATTTGTATTTTTTGAGTACATGTGTTTTTAATAATATGACATATTATTAATTTATGTTAGCATCTCCAAAGTTAGTGAATGGGCTGGATTGAACTACCAACAAGGCACATTTATATATTTTTTGTATAAAAGGTCATTTTCTTTACTGGTTTTCTATCTGATTTTAAGGTATGATTACTAGAAATGGGAAGTAAGTGCCTTCTAAACATGTAAAACTGAAATATGCCAGTAGCAGTGGCATACAAACAATTACTGTTCCCAAACATCTAACTATATATATATATTAATATAAAAAAATAGTTTTATACTAACTACTTACCCAGCTCTCCATATACCTGTGAAGGGTGATACTGTGGGGTGTACTGGGAAGTAATGTCTCCTGCGCCACTAAGCGGTGTGTAAATATGACGAGGTGGGGGAGGCATCATAGCTGGGAGTGGAATAAAACCTGGCAGTGGAGGCGGTGGCCGGTGGATAACAGTATGACCACTTGTGTGGAAATCTGGAGGCTGTGGGACCACTACAACTCTGCGCATTCCATTATCCTCTATCACCTAGAAAGTGTAAGAAAAGACAAAAAATGAGGACTCATGCATTTTTATAAAATACGATGCTTCAAATTACTATTTAGCTAAGGCCCAATTATTAACGTAAAATTCCATAAATCCTGTTTACATTTTTTGTCATCCCCTTTCCAAAAAACGAGTACACTCCACAATGAATAAGTCTGTGAGTATGCATTGTTACTTAGCCCTGCTCGCTCCTTTTGTGTCAAACAGAACTGCATATACACGGGAATTCACGAATGACGCAAGTGTGCACTAATAGAAGAAGCTGGAAGTTTTCCAACATTTAAAGGGACATGAAACCTATTTTTTTCCTTTCACAATTCAGATAGAGCATGTGTTTTTATACAACTTTCCATTTTACTTGTAATATCTAATTTGTTTTGTTCTGTTGGTATAATTTGTTTAAAAAGGATACCTAGGTATGCTGATTGGTGGCTGCACATTTTATGCCTCATGTTATTGACTCACTCAGTGCGTTAACTAGCTCCCTGTAGTGCATTGCTGCTTCATCAACAAAGAAGACCAAGAGAATAAAGCAAATTAGTTAATGTAAGTAAATCTGAAAGCTGTTTAAAATTGTATTCTCTATCTGACTCATGAAATAAATTTTTGGGGTTTCATGTCCCTTTAACTTTGACAGCAGAGGTTCTTATCTTATTGTGGGAGTAGTGCTGATATAATAAGTATGATAAAAAGCTTAGGTGCCAGTACAACAGTAATTATGGTAATTATGTCTGAACAGCAGTAAGTGGGCGGCCAGGATTACTTTGGCGGTTTGGTTTGCTGCAAAAGGTTTTTGCTCTGCCCTTGTTTTAGGGGCAGCCCGGCATTGCCTTGCACACACTGTAAATCAAAAGCTTTCTAGACAAATATACAATTATTATCACTTTTCATTATGTCAATCCTATAGTTTATTGATCTAAATCGATACTCATGCATTACACTTTTGCTTTGATATGGGTATATGGGTACAATGTCCCTTTAAACTACTAATTTTTACAGCTATACAATCGAGTACCATATGTTAGGGGATTGAAACGCTTTGTGTTTGAGCAAAAATAATTGGTAACTAAGAAATACAGTTTTATTCCACATGCAAAATGTAAACAAACTTTATTCTACCATAATAAAATACATTATAGTCCGCAACAGCATAACTTAATTCTTTTTTTTCATTTTCTTTTAAATATTGTCTATTTTTCCTGAGCTCTAATTAACCCCTTCCTGCCGGGTCTTATTTGTCTATATCGTAATAATTTAAATGATGGGATTATGTTAGGGAGGAGTGCCTATGACGCTGGGCACCGCCTCCAGCCCGCAATCTCATTCCAGCCCAGCGTGGTTAGGATGGCATGGAACGTCCTAACGGTGGGAAGGGGTTAAGATTACTAACAAAACATATTTTATTGTTTGTGGTGTTTACAAATTTCAGACTGCAGGATGTGGGGCTGTAAACATTAAAACAAACAGGACATAAACATGATTTGCTGTAGTTTAATGTTCTTCAAAGGAACCAGCTTTGCATTTTGGCAGATTTTATATAACATATAAAACGATATCTCTTTTAGAAACCACAGACACTTTCCTATAGGTTCTGGCTTCTGCCACTTCAAGTAACAAGCAGTTAAATATCAGTATGTGAATAAGTTTGATATCAAATGTCCAACCAATACTGACATTTTTAAGAAGATGATAATGGGCTAGATTTATGAAGCTGCACTCTCCGCTTTTTTTGGAGATGTGGAGCAGGTTCACTACCACATATTTAAGAAGCAGAAACTGCTTCTTTTTCCTCTCCGACCACCTCAGAGGTGGCGAGATCAATATTCTTGACACTCGCTTGTTTGGGGTGACTGACATTCCCTGCTCTTGCACAACTGTTTACTCCAGAGCAGGGGGCAGCATTGCATAAGAAACCTCTTGTGCAATATTACAATTTCCCTGTGCAATGCAACATCGCAAGTGGAGATTAAAGGCAGACAGGTTTACTACTTGCGAACCTGTCTGCCTGCAAAGATGGCAAATGTTGCCTTATATTACACATTCATTTTAGGTACATTGTATTAAGATGAGGATAAATCTAATATGTACTGTACATAAACATCTTATGCTTCTAATACACCAGTAACATATACATTTAAATGGTAATGGCAAAACAAATACAAACTAGTGATCAGCCCATGGAACGATAACAAAATTAATATTAAAAGGATATCTACAACAGAAATAATATAGAAATACAGAGAATGTTCTTCATATAGAAAGTAAGTCATAAAAAAGATTAAGAAAATATGTTATAATTTATATTTTACTAATAAATATTAACGTGTCACATGCATTTTTTTTAAATAAAATCAACTAATTTAGTCAATAGATTAATATTTAATTCATAATGAGACTTTGCCACCTATTTAGTGCCTTTTAATACTGATTATTATTTTCTAACCCTACTTTATAATTTTTTAGCATTATATGTTACAGTAAATTGAATAGTATTATCTAGCCTATTCTTTGTTTTTACTTAACATTTTTTTCCTGCAGTTAGATGATACTGCTGACTAATCAGCTGGTTGATCTCTTAGTACATCTTTTCTATAATAACCTATGTTCTTTCTTTTTTCTTTTTTTAAATAAAAAATTCCGAGAGCTATTTTGTCTGGTTATCAAAAGTTCACAAACTGGCAAAGATTTGATTGTAGGATTCTATCAGCCAATCGAAATTCAAGGGACGCCATCCTGGATGACGTCACATAAAGGACCAGTCATTCAGTCGTCGGATGAAGAGGATGCTCTGCGTTGGATGTCTTGAAGATGGACCCGCTCCGCTCCGGAAGGATGAAGATAGAAGATGAAGCCTGGATGAAGACTTCTACCGGTCTGGAGGTCCTCTTCTGGCCGGATAGGATGAAGACTTCGGACCCTCTGGAGGACCACTTGTGCCCGGCTGGGTGAAGATGGCTCAAGGTAGGGTGATCTTCAAGGGGGTAGTGTCAGGTTTTTTTAAGGAGGGATTGGGTGGGTTTTAGAGTAGGGTTGGGTGTGTGGGTGGTGGGTTTTAAAGTTGGGGGGTATTGTCTTTTATTTTTACAGGTAAAAGAGCTGATTACTTTGGGGCAATGCCCCGCAAAAGGCCCTTTTAAGGGCTATTTGTAATTTAGTATAGGGCAAGGATTTTTATTATTTTGGGGGGCTTTTTTTATTTTATTAGGGGGATTAGATTAGGTGTAATTAGTTTAAAATTCTTGTAATTCTTTTTTTTATTTTCTGTAATTTAGTGTTTGTTTATTTTCGTAATTTAGTTTAGTTAATTTAATTGTAATTAATTGTAGGTAGTTTAGTTAACTAGTTTAATTATAGTGTAGTGTTAGATGTAATTGTAACTTAGGTTAGGGTTTATTTTACAGGTACTTTTGCACTTATTTTAGCTTGGTAGTTATTAAATAGTTAATAACTATTTAATAACTATTGTACCTAGTTAAAATAAATACAAAGTTGCCTGTAAAATAAAAATAAACCCTAAGATGGCTACAATGTAAATATTAATTATATTGTAGCTATCTTAGGGTTTATTTTATCGGTAAGTATTTTGTTTTAAATAGGATTAATTTATTTAATTGTAGTAATTTAATTTTGTTTTATTTAAATTATATTTAAGTTGGGGGGGTTGGGGTTAGGGTCAGATTTAGAGGTTAATACATTTAATATAGTAGCGGTGACGTTGGGGTCGGCAGATTAAGGGTTAATAAATGTAGGTAGGTGTCGACGATGTTAGGGACAGCAGATTAGGGGTTAATAAAATGTAACTAGTGTTTGCAAGGTGGGAGTGCGGCGGTTTAGGGGTTAATACATTTATTAAAGTGTTTCCGATGTGGGGGGGGGGGGTTCGGTTTAGGGGTTAATATGTAGTTTATGGGTGTTAGTGTACTTTTTAGCACTTTAGATAAGAGTTTTATGTTACGGCGTTAGCCCATAAAACTCTTAACTACTGACTTTTATTTGCGGTAGGAGTCTTGCCAGGAGAGGGTGTACCGCTCACTTTTTCAGACGATCGTAATACCGGCGTTAGGCAAATCCCATTAAAAAGATAGGATACGCAATTGACGTAAGGGGATTTGGGGTAAGCTAAAATCACGGAAAAAAAGTGAGCGGTAAACCCTTTCCTGCCTGACTCGTAATACTGATCTGTACACCAAGCAATACAACCCTTCTAAACCTTATGATAAATTCTTCTAGTCACAGGCTTACAAGCCTGGATTAAAGACTCAATCACAGAATCTGAGAACCCTCTATGTTTAAGAAATAACCGTTCAATCTCCATGCCATCAAACTAAGAGGTTTGAAATCTGAAGGAAAACGGACCTTGAGATAGGTCTGGACACAGAGGAAGTGGCAGAGGAGAGCAACTGGACATCTGAACCAGATCTGCATACCAAATCCTGCGTAGCCAAACTGGAGTAATCCAGATTACTGACCACTTCTCTAACCTTACCTTGGAAATCCCTCTGAGAAGAAGAGGAGGAAACAGATAAGCAAGCTAAAATGACTAATGAGCTACTATAGGATTCACAAACTCTGCCGAAGGATACCTGGACCTCGCAAAGTACCTGGGAAGTTTGTTGTTCAAACGAGAACTCATCAGATCTATCTCTAGGAGACCCCAAAGATCCACATATCCTGGTGAAGAGACTATTCCCCTTAATGCAGAGACCGATGACAGAGAAAATCTGCTTCCCAGTTGCTCACTTCTGGAATATGAACTGCAGAGACTAGACAGAAATTGTCTTCTGCCTATGAGAGGATTCGAGACACTTGCAACCATGAGACCCAGTACTTCCACAAAAGAGTAACAGAGGGGAAAAGAGAGGTACTGAATGATCAGACAGACTGACACCAATTTTTACTTTCTCTGATCTGTTAAAGAAAGACTCATGGAGACTGAATCTATTTGAAACCCAAAAAAAGTAACCCTTGTCTGAGGCACCAAAGAACTCTTTGAAAAATTGATCTTCCATCCATGCTGTTGACATTGGTGTAAGATTCTGCTAAATGAAAAGATGGGGCTTGAACCAAGATATCACCCAGGTAAGAAAACATTGCAATAATCTAATATCTGATCACAGACAATAGAGCACTCTGAACTTTTGTAAAAATTCTTAGAGCTGTAGCATGTCTAGAAATGCATGTCTAGAAAGGCTAACCTCAGAAACCAGTATTTATCCCTGTGGATTGGACCATGAAGATAAGCACCCTTTAAATCTATTGAGAACATAAACTGACCTTGCTGAAAAAATGGTATAATAGTCTGAAAAGTTTTCATTTTGTAAGTAGGAATTCTGATAAATTTGTTCAGAGCTTTCACATCCAGAACTGGTCTGAAAGTACCTTCCTTCCATCAGTATTCCTTCAAGCCACAAAGTGCATAGATGTAGTGAATACTAGCAAAGAAATACAGTGCCCTCCACTAATATTGGCAGCCTTGGTAAATATGAGCAAAGATGGCTGTGAAAATATGTCTTTATTGTTTAACCTTTTGATCTTTTGTTAAAAAGAATACACAAAAATATTCTGCTCATGGTTATCAAACAATTGCAAACACAACACAGGTTTATCCAAAAAACTAAATTTTTGCTTACCTGATAAAAGTATTTATTTCGGGATATGGAGAGTCCACAACTTCATCAATTACTAGTGGGAATATCACTCCTGGCCAGCAGGAGGAGGCAAAGAGCACCACAGCAAAAGCTATTAAATGTCACTCCCCTTCCCATAATCCCCATTCATTCGATCGAGGGGAAATGGAAAAAGGAATAACACAAATGTGTAGAGGTGCCTGAGGTTTAGTCAAAAACAACTGTCTTAAATTGAAGGGAGTGGCCGTGGACTCTCCATATCCGGAAATAAATAAATTTATCAGGTAAGCATAAATTTTGCTTTCATCTAAGATATGGAGAGTCCACGACGTCATCAATTACTAGTGGGAACCAATACCCAAACTCGAGGACACAGATGACTAGGGAGGGATAACAAGACAGGCAGACCTAAACAGAAGGCACGACCGCTTGAAGAACCTGTCTCCCAAAAAAGCCCCAGCCGAGGCAAAAGTATCAAATTTGGAAAAAGTATGCAGAGAGGACCAAGTCTTGTAAATCTGTTCCACAGAAGCGTCATTTTTGAAAGCACAAGAAGAGGAGACAGCCCTAGTGGAATGCGCCGTAATTCTCTCAAGAGGCTGCTGCCCAGCAGTCTCATGAGAAAAACGAATTATACTTCTCAACCAGAGGGAAAGAGAAGTAGCAGTAGCCTTTTGACCCATACACTTTCCTGAGGAACAAACAAACAGGGCAGAAGACTGGCGAAAACCCTTAGTCGCCTGAAGATAAAATTTTAAAGCACACACAAAATCCAAGTTGTACAACAAGCATTCCTTGAGAAGGAGGATTAGGACATAGAGATGGAACAATAATTTCCTGATTAATATTTCTATCCGAAACCACTTTCGGAAGAAAACCAAACTTAGTACGAAGAACCACCTTATCCGCATGGAAGATAAGGTGAATCCCACTGCAAAGCTGAGAGTTCCGAAACTCTACTAGCAGAATAGATAGCTAGGATAGATAAGAAACAAGACCTTCCACAATAAAAACTTAATATCTATGGAATGCATTGGCTCAAACAGAGCCTGCTGCAAAACTTTAAAAACAAGGTTAAGACTCCAAGGAGGAGCAACAGACAAACACAGGCCTGATCCTGACCAGGGCCTTACAAAAATATTGGACGTCTGGCACATCTGCCAGATGTTTATGCAACAAAATAGATAATGCAGAAATCTGACCATTCAAAGTACTGTCTGACAAAACCTTCTCCAGACCATCCTGGAGAAAAGACAAAATCCTAGGAATCCTGACCCAACTCCAAGAGTAACCTTTGGATTCACACCAGTACAGGTATTTACGCCATACCCTATGGTAAATCTTTCTAGTAACAGTCTTGCGAGCCTGAATCATGGTCTTAATGAGCGACTCAGAAAAACCACGCTTAGACAGAACTAAGTGTTCAATCTCCAAGCAGTCAGCTTCAGAGAAACAAAATATGGATGAAGGAATGGACCCCGAGTTAGAAGGTCCTTCCGCAGAGGCAACCTCCAAGGTGGAAGAGATGACATCTTCACTAGGTCTGCATACCAGATCATGCGAGATCATGCGAGACCATGCATGAGCTATTAGAATTACCAACGCTCTCCTGCGAGTCAGGAAACATCCTTTTAAAGACAGGAGATGGGGGAAAAGAAATACCTGGCTTCTCCCATTCCTGTGCAATAATCTTCATTGCACGGTCTTGAACAGGAAACACTTATGTGGAGGAAGAAACATCGTAATATCTATTAAGTTTACAAAATTTCTTAGGGTTAACAACGACAGGCGTATCGGAGTCATCCAAAGTAGCCAAAAACACTCCTTTAACAAAACACAAAAGGTGTTCAAGCTTAAATCTGAAAGATACTACTTCAGCATCAGAAGATGCAGAAGAAGGAATTATACTGTCCGAATCTGAGATTTCACCCTCAGAAGCTACCGGCGTATCCTCCTCATCAGACTTAAGAGGGGGAGAAACCTGTGTAGCAACATACGGAACAGAAACCTTACTATCTGACTCTCTAATGTTCCTTTTGCGTTTTCCCTTTAACATAGGAAAAGCAGATAATGCCGCAGAAGATACCTGCACAGCAAAATCTGCAGGCAAATATACACCTCCAGGAGGCTGAAGGGAACTGCAGGGCACTGCATGTGACACCATATAGGCTTGGGATGTTATAGGAGAAAGCTGTGGCATTGCCTGAACAATATCATCCTGAGAGACATTAGGCTCAGCAAAAAGAACTTTATCTTTACATTTTTTTTCATTTTTTTTATGTGTTTTTTTTTTTTTTTTTTTAAATAGTTTTTATTGAGGTTCATTTGTAGGCATACAAGCAAATATTATTGGTAAGTAATAAATCAAAACAAAACAACATTTTTCAATGTACATCCAAAATAAACATACAAGGACAACTCTTGTTCCTATGGTGACTTATACACTTAGTACAAACTATAGTAGCCTAATAGTCTGTATACCCCCCCTGATAACACATGAGGTCACTCTTGGACCTCTTAGGTTTACGAAGAATGTAACACTATGGGGGCAATCTGAAATAAAAGGAGACCACTTATGGGTCCCAGTTGGTGAACCTCTATTTTTTTTTTTTAATATATATATATATATATATATATATATATATATATATATATATATATATATAAGTATAACTTTATATAACTTAAATATATATGATCCACAATGAAATGCACCAATTGTATAATTATATGAAGTTGGTGGGTTTTCAACACAGATAGACAGAACATTTGAAAACAATCTGCCACAGAGTATGTGTATCATGCTACATAATAAGGAAACTAACTAGATAGCTGAGTGGGAGCCAGAAGAGATTTAACAGGGTTTAGCCTATATACAGTACCTATGAGAATGTAAAGGGTCCTGGAGCTTGTTAATATAGATAATGAGGTGATGAGCATGGTATCTTAGGGGTAAAAGTTGGTGCTTCTAGTGGGAGGAAGTGCATTGAATTATATCTCCAGACAATGATACCTATTGTTGTATGCACAGGGCTGCAAGTTAAGCCATAGTAATATGCAATCAATTATGGCACATCTACAACAGTAAAGGCATCAATTGATCGGCACTGCAAAGGGAAAAAGGCAGCATATTAAATATCACACATTCCTTAAAGAGCAACCAGTCAAAAGGTCATATACATGCAAATAATGTCCCACAGTGCTTGAATGCATCTGAGACCCAAGACTAAGCATAGTTCGGTAGCGTAGTAGTGTATAAGTATATGGATATGATCATGTATGGCCCAGATCTCTATGTAAGTTCAACATAATTAAAGGCAGGGATGAATATATAGGGGAACAATCTCACAGATAGTCTGAAGCAAACTGAGAAACAATGAAGGACCACGCTAATGTTAAATAGTCCTGAGCGTGTTAGAAGGTTTTTGGACATAATGTATAGGAATAGTTCAGCCGATACCTGCTTTGACAGTTCTGGAAGTATACCAAGGATCTGCCCTCGCTGTCAGATGGAACCTAGTGCCGGAGAACAAATTTCCCGGGAGACCGGGCCCTGCTGATTGCCACAATGCTACCTCTGTCGCGTGGAGTGAAGGTAAGGCGTCATCACTTAGATTTCTGGGCAGATTAGGTGGGCTACCTCGGAGTGACATCCCGGCCCTCACTGCCGCAAGTAGATGAATGGCAAGGACGGTTCTCCCTTCCTCCCCAACAGCCGCTTCCAATGGGATGGTTGTGGGCTTGTGGGGCTCGCAGAAGCCAGCGACTGTGCCGCGTTTCAGCGCTTGTATGTTTAGGTGGGTCTCCGGCCAGGTATCCATGGCAATACTTGGTAGCTTCACACGCCGGTCTCCATACTTTATGGTCTGCGTGCCGTCCTCCATATCAACCAGCTCCGTCAGGTGGGGTAAAGTATCCGGCTCCTTCCACCGTCCCGCAGGGTCTCTAGTGACTAGGACCAGCTCGCAAGGGAGTCGCCGCAGCAGCGCCGCATCTCTAGGTATGTACAGTGCAGGCTCCTTGGCTGAGGCCTGAACAGTGGGCTGGTTCGTCACTTCATTTGGGAGATAGATTTGCCATCGTCCTGGCAGGTATTAGAGCCTATTGTCACTTCTGTTACTGCCTTAGTTTCCCCATAAGGGCTGGATGAGTTTGCTGCCTGCGGCTGCTCCATGATTTTCCTACCCTGGGGAGGCTATGTTCTTCCAAGAGTAAGGCCAGCTCAGCAAAACAAATCTGAGTGTTCTCCATTAGTTCGTGAAGGCTGCGCACTATAGGCACAGTTAGTTGTGGGGAAGTGTTGAGGCTTCGGTTGTAGGGGAAGGCCCCAAAGTAAGCAGTCCGGTACTGAGGGCTATTAAGCCGTGCCCCAATCCAATACCCTAAATCTCAGATCGGGTCACCAACAGACAAGTCTCTCCACTACTTTAAGTAGAATATTACCCAATCTGCCAAGGGGGAAATTCATATGATATTAGCCACCTCTACACCTCAGATTAACTGAGGTGCTCCTACCTGACCTCAAACAGAATAACCGCAACTTCAATCTGCAACTAAAAAGCCTCCAGCAGTCCGGATAGCCGCAGGAAGATATGAAAGCAGCTCTGACATGATCCGCAACTCCGATCTCAAAGATAGAGCGGAAGAGCAAGCAAATCACATGACAAAAAGGGAGTTGCGCCCACTAAAAGTGTGTGATCCCAGGATGACTACGTCACAATAAGCCCAATACTAACGCTTGCTACCTGTCAGCAACTGAAAGCGTTATAATCCAGATGGGTTCTATATCTGCACATACTGCAATGCAGAGCTAAAAACGACCCCTCTCACAAGGTAAAAAAAAATGTAATAAACTAAAATATTTTCCACACATACCCCCAAAAAAATAATTGAACCAAAAAAACATAAGCAGATTAATCCTTCCCTAGAAAAAATTAACCCCTCAGTCTCTCACTGTCAGTGCCTGCGTCCTGCCAAAAAGAAATCCTTAATAAGGATAAATGAGTCCCAGAATTTATTGCAGCCATACTATTATTCAGTGCAAGCCTCCACCTAGAAGACAAAAATGCCCTTACCTGCAATCTAGCTGCCCGGCAGGGAGACAGCTCACAAGGGGTGAAAGGACACATACTCCTTACAGAGACCTGTGCAAGCAAGAAAGAACAGAGTAAACCTACTCTGGCTTTCTATACTAGGGCAGCAAATATGTTAGGAAAACGCAGCAAGGCCCACCTTATAAGTTCCTAACTGCTTTAAAGCCACCACTACCCTACTGAAGAGATTAACGTGGACTACGGCTACACCCCCAAAAATCTTGCTTGTAGCAAAAGAAATACAATATTCTTCAGACACCAAAACTTTTCCTCCTCCATTGACAGAGGCAAAGCGAATGACTGGGGATTATGGGTAGGGGAGTGACATTTAAAAGCTTTTGCTGTGGTGGTCTTTGCCTCCTCCTGCTGACCAGGAGTGATATTCCCACTAGTAATTGATGATGTTGTGGACTCTCCATATCTTAGGAAAGAAAATATGAAAATATGTCTTTATTGTTTAACCTTTTGATCTTTTGTTAAAAACATAAATTATGCTTACCTGATAATTTCATTTTCTTCTGAAGGGAAGAGTCCACAGCCGCATTCATTACTTTTTAGGAAATACAGAACCTGGCCACCAGGAGGAGGCAAAGACACCCCAGCCAAAGGCTTAAATACCTCCCCCACTTCCCTCATCCCTCAGTCATTCTGTCGAGGGAACAAGGAACAGTAGAAGAAACATCAGGGTGAAAAAAAGGTGCCAGAAGAACAAAAAAGTACAGCCGCCTCAGGTAAAAACACGGACGGGAGCTGTGGACTCTTCCCTTCAGAAAAAAATGAAATTATCAGGTAAGCATAAATTATGTTTTTCTTCTTAAAGGGAAGAGTCCACAGCTGCATTCATTACTTTTGGGGGGAAAATACCCAAGCTAGAGGACACTGAATGCAAACCACGGGTGGGTACAAAAGGCGGCCCCTTCGAGAAGCACCACACCCTAAAAAATATAGACGACACTGGAGAAAAACCAGAAGCCCAGTTAACTGCACATTAGTTACACTGCCGGCAAAGCCGAACTGAACCACTCAGTCCCAGAGTCGGTCAAGCCCAAACAACCTCCGAGGAGTTAGTCCCATGAAGGAACCCAGCCAAGACAAGGACCACTATCTGCCCCCAAAAAGGAGAACAAATTCTCATGAAAAATACAAAGGATCATTCCACTCTGCAGAACATAGAACAACCCAAGGTTGTCATACAATAGCAACGCCCAGAGAGACGAACTCCCTAGAAACATAAGGACCGAAGAAAAAAAAGATCCATACACAGGGAAACATGTCCCAAAAAGGACTCGAGGAACACCCTCATATCCCTTACCCTGTACCATATCCAAAGGTACACCAGGAAACCATGAGATCCCTGTTGCCTCATATTAGGTCTAGATCTGCAAGCTAGACAGCAGAGACAGCAGAAATAGGATAACTATCCCAGCAGCTAGTAAAGAGTTCTTCAAAAACACCACCACCCAATGACCAGCTTCCAGGTAGCAAGCTAACTCACCGTTGCTAAACACAAACAATGAAGGCGTTTCAAAGCTTTCTAACACTCAGTCAAAGTGCAATTAGCTGTAGCTGGTTACACCCACAAAGTGCAATTAACTGTAGCTGGATTCAACTGCAAATCTTCCAAGGGCTCACAGTCCTCCGAATATCGGGGCTCCAAGGAGCGTCCCCAAACAGCACCGAACACCAGTGGAAAAGAAGAGGACATCCAAGACCTCCCACAAAGGAGAGAAACCTGCATAGAGTAACCGACCCCCAATCTTGCCTCTAGGATAATGGTCCCAGCCCAAAGGCTAGTCAAAACCAAAGACAAGAGTCCCAGACTTCCGGAAGAGAGAGAAAGGGTCAACGTAAGAACAAAGCCCCCAGTTAGATAGCTGACCGTTACTACAAACGACATGCTACCATGAGTCAGGATAGACATTGTGATCGGGTACGATACCCCCTACATGGCTGTCTTCTCTAAAACCAAGGAACACTTCCCAAGGGAAGAAGGCCCTCAGACCCTCAGCATCCATATTTCAGAATCCAACATATAGCATGAGCCCCATAGGGATCAAATCCTCAGCCTCTCGCTGCAGGAACAGACGAACTAGTCATTACATTGCAACTCCCCTTCCACGATTCTGGAATGCAAGAAGGTAAAAGACCCCTACAAGGCAAGCCACCAAGGACCCACAGGTCGCTCCAAATACTAAGGCAACTCCGCACCCGGAGAACCCCACCCCCGGTCTAGAAGAGAAGGGAATAAACAACGGAAAACCATAGAGGCGAGACACCTCGGCCATATCGCCAACCCAGGTGAAGATGCCTGGAGTCTACAGGAACAGCGTAAATGCGCCAGAAGACTAGTAGGCAACCGTCAGAAAGACCTAAAATTTAAGTCGCAAAACGATAGGCATCTCTCACAGAGCCCCAGCCTCTATGGATAGAGACCCGTGGGACTACAAACATCTAGTGTGAGATCGAACCATCCACACCCTCCAAGGAGAGACACGGACCTAGGTCAGGATCCTTCAAAAACGGAATCAATTGAAGATTCGAAATCCAGAGGAACCCTAAGCTGCCTCCTACAAGGAGGACCACACCTCTAAAGTCTGTAGACTTGGTGATCTTGGCGACCTAGCAATAGCCTCAAACCCAAGAGTCACAAAGGACTTCCTTAACGGTCTAAGATTCAGCACCCAGGGCACTTGGATTGCAAAGAAATCTCGTAGGCAAGCATTAATACATGTTACACACATAGGCAAGGTAGCAACTAACACCTGAAGGCGAAAGAGAACCCTGTACCCTGCTCTCCATCCCAGAGAATCAAACTTAAGACACTGCCCACGAAGCATCGAGGATAAATGGTCAACTACCTGACCCCAGAAGGGCGGCCCTCCATAACCGACCTCGCCTCTTCACTGACAAGCCCCAAGGCTAGAGTTGCAATGAAGATGGAAGACACCTGAACGTCGAGACCATGGTCAGACCAAGGGTAATAGAAGGGACAACATCCAGAGATCCTTGGAAGATCTATCTTCCAAAGTCTTGTTTAAGCAGGCAAGCTGGAGCTTCGCAGTTCCCCACAGAAGGCAGGGAACCCATGCACACCAAATCTTAGAGTAACACAACTCCGAGCCGAGAAAGAACATGCCCGCGCATCTAGACCATATGATCCACCCAAGGCGGGAAGGAAGGAAACTCCACCACTGCAATAAAATGCTTAATAGGCTAAAGAGTCAGCGTCCGGAAGAACCTCAAGTGAAAAAGCAAATCATTAAAGGGACACTGAACCCAAATGTTTTCTTTTGTGATTAAGATAGAGCATGACATTTTAAGCAACTTTATAATTTGCTCCTGTTATCAAATTTTCTTTATTCTCTTGGTATCTTTATTTGAAATGCAAGAATGCAAGTTTAGATGCCGGCCCATTTTTGGTGAACAACCTGGGTTGTCCTTGCTGATTGGTGAATAAATTCATCCACCAATAAAAAAGTGCTGTCCAGAGTCTAAACAAACAAAAAAAAATCTTAGATGCCTTCTTTTTCAAATAAAGATAGCAAGAGAACGAAGAAAAATTGATAACAGGAGTAAATTAGAAAGTTACTTAAAATTGCATGCTCCATCTGAATCAAGAAAGAAATAATTTGGGTTCAGTGTCCTTTAATCACTCGCTAGACCACATAGGTCACACACATCTCTCAACTCCAAACAACGGAATAACTGTTCTAAGTCCCCGGGGACCATAAGAACCATGATGATGTCTGCAAAAACAGATCCGTATCCCAGGCGAGAAGGCCGAAGACCAACCTAGATTGGAACTCATAACCCGCCGTACGAAGGGTTTGTATCTAACCAACAGGCCTCATACTTCGGTAGGATCCCAGCTCGGAGTCCATAGAATAGGCCAAAAGACATTCAGAATCCAGCAGGATTAATCAGCACCACGAGGGTGACATGAACCAGTACCTGTCTGGTATAAGGACACTCTAGAACTGCCCAAGGTCCAAGAAAATTCATCCCAAAGGATCGATAAATGAACTAGAAAAAACATAATTCTAATGTTCAACAAGTGCGCAACTTCCGAAGAAGTGCCCACGCGACCTAAATCGCAAGTATCGGTTCCAGAGAAGAAGCTTCATAAAAACGAAAATCAAACAGACATGAGCTTAAGAAAAAACAAACAAATTAAACACATCCATTCGGATCAAAAAAATAAATAAAATGAAGGCCGCACCCATCGGGGGAATGCCCAAGGTGAATGAGGACAACAACAGGACCAGCCAACGAAAAACCCCATTCACCCAAGCTCAGAACTGGAACTGAAAAAAACACAAAGAAAAAGAAAAATGGTGACGTTAAGGAGATTGGCTTCATCCCCAAACGTCATATCCATTTTGCCATCCAGCTTCTAAGGCCTCTGATCCCTTGGCCCGCTAGGACTGGGATCCTCCAACATTGCCAAAACATGTCTTAAAAGAACACGAAGGAGAGCCAGCCTATAACGGAAGGCAAAATCATTTATCACCCTATCAACTGAAGACCCTGGCCCCGAGATAGGGGCCCCTGAAGCCTCAGGGGCCAACGCTTCCCCAGAAGGCCGAACTGAATCGGGCGATCCCATGCTCGACGGCCCTGGTTAACGGAAAAACGGACAGTATCTTAGAAATACTTTACTTGGGAGATATAGATGATTCAGCACCATAGAAATGGCCATGCTGAACCATGCCGTAACCCCTGGAAGAAACAAGACACCCTCCAGAGAAGGAGTAAAGGCCATAGGTACACCTGCTTGCGTAGCCGGGAAATTGACTGGGACACTGGCTTCATGGGTCATGGAAACCTCGGAGGCAGATGGCTCAATACACTCTAAGCTCCCTGCTTTGGGAGGAGAGAGTACTCTAGAATGGCAATCGGAACATAACTGATGGGCATTGATTACCCGGCCCATTTCATATTCATCACAAGACACATCCTCCATATCAGAGGCATCCGTGAACGCACATATCAGAATCCTCCATAATCTTGGAATTACAAAAATAACAAAAAACTAACTGGCACCCTTTAACACCCCAATGGCTGGGGCACGCACCACCTCCTGTGAACCAGACAACCCACGAACAAGAATCTTTCGGTGGCACACAGTCAGCATACGGAAGTGAAAAACAACGTAACCTCACCCATCACGAGGTGCACCATGCCAGTCTCGAAAAGGGCGCACAATCTGGAAAGATTGCGTCATTAAAGAAGGCCATTATGTTCCGTAAAGGCCGTGAGTCTAAGTATATAGCTACACATTTGCATATAACAAACATGATTAAAAGTCCCCCCAGTTCAATAACCCCACTCAGGAGATATTAACCCAGGGCACTTGGATTGCAAAGAAATCTCGTAGGCAAGCATTAATACATGTTACACGCATAGGCAAGGTAGCAACTAACACCTGAAGGCGAAAGAGAACCCTGTACCCTGCTCTCCATCCCAGAGAATCAAACTTAAGACACTGCCCACGAAGCATCGAGGATAAATGGTCAACTACCTGACCCCAAAAGGGCGGCCCTCCATAACCGACCTCGCCTCTTCACTGACAAGCCCCAAGGCTAGAGTTGCAATGAAGACGGAAGACACCTGAACGTCGAGACCATGGTCAGACCAAGGGTAATAGAAGGGACAACATCCAGAGATCCTTGGAAGATCTATCTTCCAAAGTCTTGTTTAAGCAGGCAAGCTGGAGCTTCGCAGCTCCCCACAGAAGGCAGGGAACCCATGCACACCAAATCTTAGAGTAACACAACTCCGAGCCGAGAAAGAACATGCCCGCGCATCTAGACCATATGATCCACCCAAGGCGGGAAGGAAGGAAACTCCACCACTGCAATAAAATGCTTAATAGGCTAAAGAGTCAGCATCCGGAAGAACCTCAAGTGAAAAAGCAAATCATTAAAGGGACACTGAACCCAAATGTTTTCTTTTGTGATTCAGATAGAGCATGACATTTTAAGCAACTTTCTAATTTACTCCTGTTATCAAATTTTCTTTATTCTCTTGGTATCTTTATTTGAAATGCAAGAATGCAAGTTTAGATGCCGGCCCATTTTTGGTGAACAACCTGGGTTGTCCTTGCTGACTGGTGAATAACATAATTTATGAAAGAACTTACCTGATAAATTCATTTCTTTCATATTAGCAAGAGTCCATGAGCTAGTGACGTATGGGATATACATTCCTACCAGGAGGGGCAAAGTTTCCCAAACCTCAAAATGCCTATAAATACATCCCTCACCACACCCACAAATCAGTTTAACGAATAGCCAAGAAGTGGGGTGATAAGAAAAAAGTGCGAAAGCATAAAAAATAAGGAATTGGAATAATTGTGCTTTATACAAAAAAATCATAACCACCACAAAAAGGGTGGGCCTCATGGACTTTTGCTAATATGAAAGAAATGAATTTATCAGGTAAGTTCTTACATAAATTATGTTTTCTTTCATGTAATTAGCAAGAGTCCATGAGCTAGTGACGTATGGGATAATGACTACCCAAGATGTGGATCTTTCCACGCAAGAGTCACTAGAGAGGGAGGGATAAAATAAAGACAGCCAATTCCGCTGAAAAATAATCCACACCCAAAATAAAGTTTAAATTATAAGCAGAAGATTCAAACTGAAACAGCTGCCTGAAGTACTTTTCTACCAAAAACAGCTTCAGAAGAAGAAAACACATCAAAATGGTAGAATTTAGTAAACGTATGCAAAGAAGACCAAGTTGCTGCTTTGCAAATCTGATCAACCGAAGCTTCATTCCTAAACGCCCAGGAAGTAGAAACTGACCTAGTAGAATGAGCTGTAATCCTTTGAGGTGGAGTTTTACCCGACTCGACATAAGCATGATGAATTAAAGATTTCAACCAAGATGCCAAAGAAATGGCAGAGGCCTTCTGACCTTTCCTAGAACCGGAAAAGATAACAAATAGACTAGAAGTCTTTCGGAAATTCTTAGTAGCTTCAACATAATATTTCAAAGCTCTAACAACATCCAAAGAATGCAATGATCTCTCCTTAGAATTCTTAGGATTAGGGCACAATGAAGGAACCACAATATCTCTACTAATGTTGTTAGAATTCACAACCTTAGGTAAAAATTTAAAAGAAGTTCGCAACACCGCCTTATCCTGATGAAAAATCAGAAAAGGAGACTCACAAGAAAGAGCAGATAATTCAGAAACTCGTCTGGCAGAAGAGATAGCCAAAAGGAACAAAACTTTCCAAGAAAGTAATTTGATGTCCAACGAATGCATAGGTTCAAACGGAGGAGCTTGAAGAGCCCCCAGAACCAAATTCAAACTCCAAGGAGGAAAAATTGACTTAATGACAGGTTTTATACGAACCAAAGCTTGTACAAAACAATGAATATCAGGAAGATTAGCAATCTTTCTGTGAAAAAGAACAGAAAGAGCAGAGATTTGTCCTTTCAAGGAACTTGCAGACAAACCTTTATCCAAACCATCCTGAAGAAATTGTAAAATTCTCGGAATTCTAAAAGAATGCCAGGAAAAATGATGAGAAAGACACCAAGAAATATAAGTCTTCCAGACTCTATAATATATCTCCCTAGATACAGATTTACGAGCCTGTAACATAGTATTAATCACAGAGTCAGAGAAACCTCTTTGACTAAGAATCAAGCGTTCAATCTCCATACCTTTAAATTTAAGGATTTGAGATCCTGATGGAAAAAATGACCTTGCGACAAAAGGTCTGGTCTTAACGGAAGAGTCCACGGTTGGCAAGAGGCCATCCGGACAAGATCCGCATACCAAAACCTGTGAAGCCATGCTGGAGCTACCAGCAGAACAAACGAGCATTCCTTCAGAATCTTGGAGATTACTCTTGGAAGAAGAACTAGAGGCGGAAAGATATAGGCAGGATGATACTTCCAAGGAAATGACAATGCATCCACTGCTTCCGCTTGAGGATCCCTGGATCTGGACAGATACCTGGGAAGTTTCTTGTTTAGATGAGAGGCCATCAGATCTATTTCTGGAAGTCCCCACATTTGAACAATCTGAAGAAATACCTCTGGGTGAAGAGACCATTCGCCCGGATGTAACGTTTGGCGGCTGAGATAATCCGCTTCCCAATTGTCTATACCTGGGATATGAACCGCAGAAACTAGACAGGAGCTGGATTCCGCCCATACCAGAATTCGAGATACTTCCTTCATAGCCAGAGGACTGTGGGTCCCTCCTTGATGATTGATGTATGCCACAGTTGTGACATTGTCTGTCTGAAAACAAATGAACGATTCTCTCTTTAGAAGAGGCCATGACTGAAGAGCTCTGAAAATTGCACGGAGTTCCAAAATATTGATCGGTAATCTCACCTCCTGAGATTCCCAAACCCCTTGTGCTGTCAGAGACCCCCAAACAGCTCCCCAACCTGTCAGACTTGCATCTGTTGAAATTACAGTCCAGGTCGGAAGAACAAAGAAGCCCCCTGAACTAAACGATGGTGATCTGTCCACCACATCAGAGAGTGTCGTACAATCGGTGTTAAAGATATTAATTGAGATATCTTTGTGTAATCCCTGCACCACTGGTTCAGCATACAGAGCTGAAGAGGTCGCATGTGAAAACGAGCAAAGGGGATCGCGTCCGATGCTGCAGTCATAAGACCTAGAATTTCCATGCATAAAGCTACCGAAGGGAATGATTGTGACTGAAGGTTTCGACAAGCTGATATCAACTTTAGACGTCTCTTGTCTGTCAAAGACAGAGTCATGGACACTGAATCTATCTGAAAACCTAAAAAGGTTACCCTTGTCTGAGGAATCAATGAACTTTTTGGTAAATTGATCCTCCAACCATGATCTTGAAGAAACAACACAAGTCGATTCGTATGAGATTCTGCTAAATGTGAAGACTGAGCAAGTACCAAGATATCGTCCAAATAAGGAAATACCACAATACCCTGTTCTCTGATTACAGACAGAAGGGCACCGAGAACCTTTGTAAAAATTATTGGGGCTGTAGCTAGGCCAAACGGTAGAGCCACAAACTGGTAATGCTTGTCTAGGAAAGAGAATCTCAGAAACTGATAGTGATCTGGATGAATCGGAATATGCAGATATGCATCCTGTAAATCTATTGTGGACATATAATGCTCTTGCTGAACAAAAGGCAGGATAGTCCTTACAGTTACCATTTTGAATGATGGTATCCTAACATAACGATTCAATATTTTTAGATCCAGAACTGGTCTGAAGGAATTCTCCTTCTTTGGTACAATGAAGAGATTTGAATAAAACCCCAGCCCCTGTTCCAGAACTGGAACTGGTATAATTATTCCAGCCAACTCTAGATCTGAAACACATTTCAGAAATGCTTGAGCCTTCGCTGGGTTTACTGGGACACGGGAAAGAAAAAATCTCTTTGCAGGAGGCCTTATCTTGAAGCCAATTCTGTACCCTTTTGAAACAATGTTCTTGTAATAGTCTGTATTTGTAGCAATTTGAACAAGCATTTAATTTTGTTTTATAAATAAGAACCAACAATTGCCTCAAAAGTAGGTTTGTAACATAAAAGAAGCTTGATGAATTCGTTGTCAGTGCTTCATATAATGTATTACTATTTGCCCAATAAGTGACAGTTTATTAACTTCATAAACTGTATTACTTTCAGGGCATTTGATAATGCAAACAGTTCAAATTAAGCAGTAACGTAAAATATAGTATTCCTTAATTAGGCAGGTAAAGTTCATCAAATTAAGTAAGGATAACGATTAATAATAAAATGATTAGGTCTGACCTGAGAACACAGGAATTGTTACTTGTCCGTTTGTTATGAACAGCAGCGTGGTACTCAGAGGGAGAGCGGTTGCGGCTGCAGCTGATGACGTCACCGCTACTTGCTGTGCTGTGTATGAAGCTGCTTGAATCCTGTTACCTTGTAAATGCTTCAGGGTATGATGTCGAGTTAGTTTGATTTCCTTATAGTATGAAATATCTTCCAGTGTTGAATTGAGTAGAAGAGCTGCTAGATGTAGGAATGAAAAATAAGAGATGTTATCAGTAACTCTTCAAATAAGAATTTATGAGGCTGTTGGAGAGTGAGGAAAACTCTCAGTGTAACGCTTGTGCTGTGAATCCTTTCTCAATTAACCAGCAATGAATGCTGGGGGAAAGTGCTTGATATAGGAGGCTCTTAAAGGGACAGATCATTAGCAAGCAGTAACCCTGACAGAGCCCCCCACAAAAAGAACCACAGCGAGGTTCAAGGCCTAGGACGATCAGGGTTACGTCTATGGAAGAGGGAAATCAGACGTGGAGCAGATATGTTCGAGGCTGGCTCCCAGGAATCATCCTCATGGCCAAAACCTTTCCAATGAACCAAATAGAAAAGATTCCCACGACGTAGTCTAGAATCCAGAATGCTATGAACCTCATACTGGCAATCAAGATTAGCAGAAGGTATTGGGTCTTCTGATGTAATATTTGTTATGGGTAGGTTGCAAGGTTTGATAAGAGACACATGGAAAGTTGGATGTATCTTAAAAGTTGATGGTAGTTGGAGTGTAACTGTTGTTGGACCATTTACCCTGACGATAGGGTAAGGACCCAAAAAGAGTTTACCTAGTTTCGTACAAGGATAAGGTATCTTGAGGTTCTTAGTGGAGAGCCATACTTGTTGTCCTACGGAATATTGAGGACTAGGTCTGTGGCGAAGATCGTAGTACCTGCGTTGTGATGCCTGTGCCTGAAGAATATGTTCACGAATTGAAGAAAAGTTAGCAGAAATGTCATTAACCAGATCATTCACCTGAGGACATGGGGTGTCAATCTTCGGAAGTAGTGTGAAATTTGGATGTAAACCATAATTTATAAAAAATGGTGATGTGCCAGTTGTAGAACTCTTATTATTATTATAGGCAAATTCTGCTAGGGGCAAGTAGGTGGCCCAAGAATCTTGTTGGTGAGAGCAGAAACAACGTAGGTATTGCTCTAGCCACTGGTTCACCCTCTCCGTCTGCCCATTCGTCTGAGGATGGTAAGCAGTGGTGAGTTTTTGTTCTATATGCAGAGCAGCACACAAATTTCTCCAGAACTTAGATGTGAATTGGGTTCCACGGTCACTAAGGATGGTTTTAGGTATTCCATGCAGTCTTACAATGTTTTGAATGAACAATTCACTGGTGAACTTGGAAGTGGGTAGGGAGGTAACCGGTATGAAATGTGCCATCTTTGAGAATAGATCGGTGACAACCATTATAGTGGTATATTTGTTAGAGACAGGTAAGTCCACGATAAAGTCCAGGGATACCGCCTCCCAGGGTACTTGAGGTACAGGTAAAGGCTGTAAAAGACCCACAGGGAGTTGTTTAGAAGGTTTGGAGGTTGCACATATAACACATTTAGAAATGTATTCTTTGAGATCGAGGTTAAGAGTAGGCCACCAAAAAGATCTCTTAAGTAAATCCAAAGTTTTATCCCTTCCCATGTGTCCAGCAAGGGGGGACTCATGAACTGTTTTCAAGATTGAAGATCTAAGATTTGGAGGTATGTATAGCTTCCCGTCCTTATAGAGTAAGCCATCAGAAATGTAAGTAAGATCTGTATGAGGTACTGATGGATCAATAGCAGTAGCATCTTTTATCACTGTAGTTAGACTTGTTATAACACCAATGATAGAGTCCTTAGGAACAATAGTAGTAGGAATGCATGGTATTATAGGTTTAGGACCTTGTCTAGAGAGGGCGTCAGCCTTGCCATTTTTTGTACCAGGCCTGTAGGTAATGATGTAATGGAAACGAGAGAAGTAAAGACTCCAGCGTAATTGTCTGGAGGATAGAGTTCGATTAGACTGAAGATATTGCAGATTTTTGTGGTCAGTATATATGACAGTTGGTTGTGTTGCACCCTCAAGCAAGTGCCTCCAGTGATCGAAGGAACACTTTATTGCAAGTAATTCTTTCTCGCCAACTGGATAATTTAACTCTGCTGGTTGCATCAATCTAGAGAAGAATGCGACCGGATGTAAGGGTTCTTTGAATGATTTCCTTTGAGAGAGGATTGCCCCTATTGCGAACTCAGAAGCGTCAACTTCCAGGATGAATTGCTTTTCTAAATCCGGGTATTGGAGAATTGGTGCTGTAGTGAATTTATTTTTTAAAAGGTCAAATACCTGTTGAGTATGGCTTGTCCACCTGAAAGGATGATTCAATTTGGTGAGTTCAGTAAGAGGTTTGGTAATAGCAGCAAATCCAGGAATGAATTTCCTATAATAATTTGAGAAGCCAAGGAAACGTTGAACATCTTTCTTACATTGAGGAGTTGGCCAATTATGAATGGCCTGAACCTTGTCATCTTGCATCTTGATTCCTTCAGGGGAGATGTTATAACCCAGAAAAGAGATATTATTTGATTCAAATATACATTTTTCTAGTTTAGCGTATAGGTTATTTTTTCGTAACCTAGTGAGAACCTCTCTAACATGCATTCTATGTTGATCTAAATTTTGTGAGTAAACTAGAATATCGTCCAAATAGACAACAACATATACATCCAAAATATCTCTGAAAAGATCATTGATTAAGCATTGGAATGTTGCTGGGGCATTGCACAGACCGAATGGCATCACTGTATATTCGAATAGCCCATATCTAGTCCGAAAAGCAGTGAGCCATTCGTCGCCAGCTCTCATTCGTATAAGATTATAGGCACCTCGAAGATCCAATTTAGTGAAAATTGAGGCCCCCCTTAATCTTTCAATTAATTCAGGGATTAAAGGTAGGGGGTACCTGTTTTTTCTGGTACGCCTGTTCAATTCCCTGTAATCAATAATTGGTCTTAACGTGCCATCTTTATTGGTAACAAAAAATATGCCTGCACCTGCAGGAGAGGTACTAGGTCTTATAAAACCTTTTCGGAGGTTCTCATCGATATAATTTTTAAGGTGTTCCAGTTCTGGTTTAGAAAGGGGGTAGATATGTCCATAGGGAATTGAAACTCCTGGGAGTAAATCAATAGGACAATCGTAATCCCTATGAGGGGGCAAACATTCAGCTTCTTTTTTATTAAAAACATCTGAGAAGTCTGCATATTGTTTGGGTAAAATATTATCCTCAACCTGTAGCATAATTAAATCTGATGATGTCTCACTATTTTGAGTGAGATGAGGAAAAGATAAACTGAGGTCATTCCAGTTTATAGTTGGTTTGTGTTTACAAAACCAATTTATACCAAGGATTACATTAAACATTGGTGAAGATATGACATCGAAAGTGAGTGTTTCTGTGATGTGTGTACAAGATATTACCTGTAATGGTGTAGTTTGGTGTGTGACAGGACCTGATTTTAAAAAAGAGCCATCAATGACCTTCACAGAGACTGGAGTTTTCTTAGAGACCAGAGGTATTTTATTCTGTTTCACAAAAGAAAAATCAACAAAATTTCTACATGAGCCGGTGTCCAGGATAGCTTCAGTTGTTATCCTGATTTGATCCCACTGTAAAATAATAGGGATAGTTAAATATGATGGTTTAATGGTTTTCATCAACAGGGATACAGAGATGTTAGGCAACCTACCCTTCCTATTCCTAGCCAGAACT
The DNA here is from genome assembly GCF_027579735.1 of Bombina bombina. NCBI lineage: Eukaryota > Metazoa > Chordata > Amphibia > Anura > Bombinatoridae > Bombina > Bombina bombina. The sequence goes on along the minus strand of NC_069501.1, from coordinate 1,075,089,202 downwards.
GGGCAGTCCTTTACTTCATGTGTAGGGCAGGCACAATACATGCACAAACTATGCAACTTCCTCCTAGTCTTTTCCTGAGAGGAGAGGGGACCCTTATAAAGCCTATGTCCATAGGTTGTGGTGATTCCTTAGTTTGATAAACAGGTGTGGAGAGAAAGCTTTTTGTACCGCTAGCCTTTTCAGAGCGGCGTTCCCTAAGCCGTCTATCTATGTTAATAGTGAGAGAAAAGAAATCTTCCAATGAATCTGGAATACCTGTGCGTGAAAGTTCATCCTTTATATCCTCAGACAATCCTAAACGATATTGAGTTTTAAGGGAGACCTCATTCCATCCCGAATCACGGGCAGAAATTTTAAATTGTGTGATGTAAGACTCCACTGGGTTCTTTCTTTGTTTTAAAGATCTAAGTAAGTTTTCAGCTGTGACCTGTTTGAAAGGGTCATCATATAATGCTGACATTTGATCAAAGAATTCATCTAGAGATCCCAGTATTGCATCATCATTTTCAAAAAAAGAGTCAGCCCAAGCCCTAGGTTCCCCCCTCAAATATGATATCACAGTGAGCACTCTTGATCTTTCTGTGGGATAAGTACGTGGCTTTAATTGAAAAAGCAACAAGCAGGAGTTTTTAAACTCTCTGAATCTTGAACGGTCACCAGAGAATTTTTCTGGGGGGGAGACCATAGGTTCAGGGATAGAATCTGCACTTGCAGGTTTAGGTGCCAGAGTCTCTCTTAAGCAGGCCTTCAAAGCCTGATTTTCCACTTGTAATTCATGGAAAGAACCTGATAGAGCTTCTAATCTGTCTGACAGGACTTGAACTTTATCCCTTAAAAGTTCTTGTTCCATAATTGCTGTTGAAAGTATATGTTTAGTATAGGATAATTCTGTGTACACAAACACTAAATCCTTTCTTCCTTATGGCTGGTTAATTCTGTAATAGTCTGTATTTGTAGCAATTTGAACAAGCATTTAATTTTGTTTTATAAATAAGAACCAACAATTGCCTCAAAAGTAGGTTTGTAACATAAAAGAAGCTTGATGAATTCGTTGTCAGTGCTTCATATAATGTATTACTATTTGCCCAATAAGTGACAGTTTATTAACTTCATAAACTGTATTACTTTCAGGGCATTTGATAATGCAAACAGTTCAAATTAAGCAGTAACGTAAAATATAGTATTCCTTAATTAGGCAGGTAAAGTTCATCAAATTAAGTAAGGATAACGATTAATAATAAAATGATTAGGTCTGACCTGAGAACACAGGAATTGTTACTTGTCCGTTTGTTATGAACAGCAGCGTGGTACTCAGAGGGAGAGCGGTTGCGGCTGCAGCTGATGACGTCACCGCTACTTGCTGTGCTGTGTATGAAGCTGCTTGAATCCTGTTACCTTGTAAATGCTTCAGGGTATGATGTCGAGTTAGTTTGATTTCCTTATAGTATGAAATATCTTCCAGTGTTGAATTGAGTAGAAGAGCTGCTAGATGTAGGAATGAAAAATAAGAGATGTTATCAGTAACTCTTCAAATAAGAATTTATGAGGCTGTTGGAGAGTGAGGAAAACTCTCAGTGTAACGCTTGTGCTGTGAATCCTTTCTCAATTAACCAGCAATGAATGCTGGGGGAAAGTGCTTGATATAGGAGGCTCTTAAAGGGACAGATCATTAGCAAGCAGTAACCCTGACAGTTCTGAATCCAGAGAACGGAATTGAACCAAATTTCTTTGAAAAAACGTAATCTGCCCCCTACCAGCTGAGCTGGAATGAGGGCCGCACCTTCATGTGGACTTGGGAGCTGGCTTTGGTTTTCTGAAAGGCTTGGATTTATTCCAGACTGGAGATGGTTTCCAAACTGATACCGCTCCTGAGGATGAAGGATCAGGCTTTTGTTCCTTGTTGTGACGAAAGGAACGAAAACGATTATTAGACCTAAATTTACCTTTAGATTTTTTATCCTGTGGTAAAAAAGTTCCTTTCCCTCCAGTAACAGTTGAGATAATAGAATCCAACTGAGAACCAAATAATTTATTACCCTGGAAAGAAAGGGAAAGCAGAGTAGACTTAGAAGACATATCAGCATTCCAAGTTTTAAGCCATAAAGCTCTTCTAGCTAAAATAGCTAGAGACATATACCTGACATCAACTCTAATGATATCAAAGATGGCATCACAAATAAAATTATTAGCATGTTGTAGAAGAATAATAATGCTATGAGAATTATGATCTGTTACTTGTTGCGCTAAAGCTTCTAACCAAAAGGTTGAAGCTGCAGCAACATCCGCTAAAGATATAGCAGGTCTAAGAAGATTACCTGAACATAAGTAAGCTTTTCTTAGAAAGGATTCAATTTTCCTATCTAAAGGATCCTTAAAGGAAGTACCATCTGCCGTAGGAATAGTAGTACGCTTAGCAAGAGTAGAGACAGCCCCATCAACCTTAGGGATTTTGTCCCAAAATTCTAATCTGTCAGATGGCACAGGATATAATTGCTTAAAACGTTTAGGAGTAAAAGAATTACCCAAATTATTCCATTCCCTGGAAATTACTTCAGAAATAGCACCAGGGACAGGAAAAACTTCTGGAATAACTACAGGAGATTTAAAAACCTTATCTAAACGTTTAGATTTAGTATCAAGAGGACTAGAATCCTCAATTTCTAATGCAATTAGGACTTCTTTAAGTAAAGAACGAATAAATTCCATTTTAAATAAATATGAAGATTTATCAGCATCAACCTCTGAGACAGAATCCTCTGAATCAGAAGAACCAATATCAGTATCAGAATGATGATGTTCATTTAAAAATTCATCTGAAAAATGAGAAGTTTTAAAAGACTTTTTACGTTTACTAGAAGGAGGAATAACAGACATAGCCTTCTTAATGGATTTAGAAACAAAATCTCTTATGTTATCAGGAACACTCTGAGTATTAGATGTTGACGGAACAGCAACAGGTAATGTAACAGTACTAAAGGAAATATTATCTGCATTAGCAAGTTCGTCATGACAAACAGTACAAACAACAGCTGGAGGAACAGATACCAAAAGTTTACAGCAGATACACTTAGCTTTGGTAGCTCCAGCACCAGGCAGGGATTTTCCAGAAGTATCTTCTGACTCAGCTTCAACGTGGGACATCTTGCAATATGTAATAGAAAAAACAACATATAAAGCAAAATTGATCAAATTCCTTAAATGACAGTTTCAGGAATGGGAAAAAAATGCCATAGAACAAGCTTCTAGCAACCAGAAGCACAAATTAATGAGACTTAAATAATGTGGAGACAAAAGTGACGCCCATATTTTTTTAGCGCCAAAATAGACGCCCACATTATTTGGCGCCTATATGCTTTTGGCGCCAAAATGACGCCACATCCGGAACGCCGACACCTTTGGCGCAAAAAAATGTCAAAAATGACGCAACTTCCGGCGACACGTATGACGCCGGAAACAGAAAAAAATTTTGCGCCAAAAAAGTCTGCGCCAAGAATGACGCAATAAAATGAAGCATTTTCAGCCCCTGCGAGCCTAACAGCCCACAGGGAAAAAGACAAATTTTTAAGGTAAGAAAAAATTATTTATTCATATGCATTATCCCAAATATGAAACTGACTGTCTGAAATAAGGAACGTTGAACATCCTGAGTCAAGGCAAATAAATGTTTGAATACATATATATTTAGAACTTTATATAAAAGTGCCCAACCATAGCTTAGAGTGTCACAGAAAATAAGACTTACTTACCCCAGGACACTCATCTACACGTAGTAGAAAGCCAAACCAGTACTGAAACGAGAATCAGTAGAGGTAATGGTATATATAAGAGTATATCGTCGATCTGAAAAGGGAGGTAAGAGATGAATCTCTACGACCGATAACAGAGAACCTATGAAATAGACCCCGTAGAAGGAGATCATTGAATTCAAATAGGCAATACTCTCCTCACATCCCTCTGACATTCACTGCACGCTGAGAGGAAAACCGGGCTCCAACCTGCTGCGGAGCGCATATCAACGTAGAATCTAGCACAAACTTACTTCACCACCTCCATAGGAGGCAAAGTTTGTAAAACTGATTTGTGGGTGTGGTGAGGGATGTATTTATAGGCATTTTGAGGTTTGGGAAACTTTGCCCCTCCTGGTAGGAATGTATATCCCATACGTCACTAGCTCATGGACTCTTGCTAATTACATGAAAGAAAAATGCATCCACCAATAAAAAAGTGCTGTCCAGAGTCTAAACCAAAAAAAAAAAATCTTAGATGCCTTCTTTTTCAAATAAAGATAGCAAGAGAACGAAGAAAAATTGATAATAGGAGTAAATTAGAAAGTTACTTAAAATTGCATGCTCCATCTGAATCAAGAAATAAATAATTTGGGTTCAGTGTCCTTTAATCACTCGCTAGACCACATAGGTCACACACATCTCTCAACTCCAAACAACGGAATAACGGTTCTAAGTCCCCGGGGACCATAAGAACCATGATGATGTCTGCAAAAACAGATCCGTATCCCAGGCGAGAAGCCCGAAGACCAACCTAGATTGGCACTCATAACCCGCCGTACGAAGGGTTTGTATCTAACCAACAGGCCTCATACTTCGGTAGGATCCCAGCTCGGAGTCCATAGAATAGGCCAAAAGACATTCAGAATCCAGCAGGATTAATCAGCACCACGAGGGTGACATGAACCAGTACCTGTCTGGTATAAGGACACTCTAGAACTGCCCAAGGTCCAAGAAAATTCGTCCCGAAGGATCGATAAATGAACTAGAAAAAACATAATTCTAATGTTCAACAAGTGCGCAACTTCCGAAGAAGTGCCCACGCGACCTAAATCGCAAGTATCGGTTCCAGAGAAGAAGCTTCATAAAAACGAAAATCAAACAGACATGAGCTTAAGAAAAAACAAACAAATTAAACACATCCATTCGGATAAAAAATAAAAATAAAATGAAGTCCGCACCCATCGGTTGAATGCCCAAGGTGAATGAGGACAACAACAGGACCAGCCAACGAAAAACCCCATTCACCCAAGCTCAGAACTGGAACTGAAAAAAACACAAAGAAAAAGAAAAATGGTGACGTTAAGGAGATTGGCTTCATCCCCAAACGTCATATCCATTTTGTCATCCAGCTTCTAAGGCCTCTGATCCCTTGGCCCGCTAGGACTGGGATCCTCCAACATTGCCAAAACATGTCTTAAAAGAACACGAAGGAGAGCCAGCCTATAACGGAAGGCAAAATCATTTATCACTGTATCAACTGAAGACCCTGGCCCCGAGATAGGGGCCCCTGAAGCCTCAGGGGCCAACGCTTCCCCAGAAGGCCGAACTGAATCGGGCGATCCCACGCTCAACGGCCCTGGTTAACGGAAAAACGGACAGTATCTTAGAAATACTTTACTTGGGAGATATAGATGATTCAGCACCATAGAAATGGCCATGCTGAACCATGCCGTAACCCCTGGAAGAAACAAGACACCCTCCAGAGAAGGAGTAAAGGCCATAGGTACACCTGCTTGCGTAGCCGGGAAATTGACTGGGACACTCGCTTCATGGGTCATGGAAACCTCGGAGGCAGATGGCTCAATACACTCTAAGCTCCCTGCTTTGGGAGGAGAGAGTACTCTAGAATGGCAATCGGAACATAACTGATGGGCATTGATTACCCGGCCCATTTCATATTCATCACAAGACACATCCTCCATATCAGAGGCTTCCGTGTCGCACATATCAGAATCCTCCATAATCTTGGAATTACAAAAATAACAAAAAACTAACTGGCACCCTTTAACACCCCAATGGCTGGGGCACTCACCACCTCCTGTGAACCAGACAACCCACGAGCAAGAATCTTTCGGTGGCACACAGTCAGCATACGGAAGTGAAAAACAATGTAACCTCACCCGTCACGAGGTGCACCATGCCAGTCTCGAAAAGGGCGCACAATCTGGAAAGATTGCGTCATTAAAGAAGGCCGTTATGTTCCGTGAGTCTAAGTATATAGCTACACATTTGCATATAACAAACATGATTAAAAGTCCCCCCTGTTCAATAACCCCACTCAGGAGATATTAACCCATGATTCCTTATTAAGATAAAAGGAGTACCACTGGGACCCTACCTTGTTTCGTTAATATTACATTCACAAATCGAAATAAAATGAAACAATCCTACTGGAATCTACGCCGTGGAACAGGAACACAGACCTTCAAGTGTGACAGATAGTCGCCTCGCTTCTGACATGGACTTGAGTGAATAAAGGTAGGCAGCGAAACTCGTCAACGCTGATTATCAAGGAGCTGTTAACATGAGTTGGGATGGGTTCGCAGGAAAACTCTCCCTGCATCTCCGGACTCTAACTTTCACCCATGCTCTCACTGAGAGGCTGACAGGATTACTTAAAACTCCAGTCCTATTTCGAAGAGTACTACCCTCCATGAGAGACTATCTCAAACTTCTGACACTTCTCTGCCAACCTCCTGTGACAAAAGGCAAAGAATGACTGGGGGATGAGGGAAGTTGGGGAGGTATTTAAGCCTTTGCCTGGGGTGTATTTGTATAGACTGCATCTAGAAGGTTGAATCCTTCAGAAATATGTTAAGGGACTTCAGATACAGAATGGGATGAAATGTTCCCTCCATTTTCGGGAACCACAAACAGGCTTGAGTAAAAACCCGGACTGTGGATAGAAGTGAACAGGAGAACACATCCCCCTTTTCCTTCTAGATCTTTTACACAAGCTATTCAAACCTGAGGCTTGATCAGGTTCAGAAATACACAAGGTAAAAAAGTTCATGGATGCCTGGAGCAAAAAATGATTTTGTATCCTTGCAATGCCAGACTTGAAAGTGGGAGACGACATATTGATCTTCTTAAAGGGACACTGTACCCAAAAATTTTCTTTCGTGATTCAGATTGAGCATGAAATTTTAAGCAACTTTCTAATTTACTCCTATTATCAAATTGTCTTCATTCTCTTGGTATCTTTATTTGAAATGCAAGAATGTAAGTTTAGATGCCGGCCCATTTTTGGTGAACAACCTGGGTTGTCCTTGCTGATTGGTGGATAAATTCATCCACCAATAAAAAAGTGCTGTCCAGAGTACTGAAACCAAAAAAAAGCTTAGATGCCTTCTTTTTCAAATAATGATAGCAAGAGAATGAAGAAAAATTGATAATAAGAGTAAATTAGAAAGTTGCTTAAAATTGCATGCTCTTTCTGAATTACAAAAGAAAAAATTTGGGTACAGTGTCCCTTTAAGCTAGAGCAGGGGAGATGGGAATCCATGAAGTCTTGGGGGATCTTGCAACTTGATTGAAGGAAGAATATGCTGTTTGATAACAGAAATGCTGAAAGGAATGAATATGTCCTGCAGACTGGCCCCCTAGATTTATTATCCTGGGGCAAGAGTGCCCTTTATACTCAGAAAAAGTGGATAAGAAAAAATACAGGATAAAGGATTTTCCTTGAAAAGACAAAGATAAAAATCTGTTTAATAGACCACAGACCAAGACTTACCCTTAAAGGGCCATAATACCCAAATGTTTAAACACTTGAAAGTGATGCAGTATAGCTGTAAAAAGCTGACTAGAAAATATCACCTGAACATCTCTATGTAAAAAAGAAAGATATTTTACCTCTAAAGTTTCTTAGTAGCCACATCCCATTGTAAAGGACTTCTAAGCAACAAATCAGTATGTCTGTTCCGGGACAGCAGAAAGAGTGAGCTTTAGTGCACACTCATCGTATTTCCCTATTTAGTGTAAGGAAGTTTACAATGAAATCTCATGAGAGTTAAGTGAAATTTCATGAGATCACAGTAAAAGAGTTCATGACCTCAGCACTGTTGATGCTGATTGGCTGCTGTTCATTTCTTCATTTTTTTGAAAAAAAATTTTTTAACCTGCAGTAAGAGTATAACTTTTTACACAGAACTTACTCTGCTGAGCTGAGGAAATTGTGAGGTAAAATATCTTCCTTTTTTACATAGAGATGCTCAGGTGATATTTTCCTGTCATCTTTTTACAGTTATACTGCATCAGTTTCAAGTGATTTAGCATATGAGTATTATGTCCCTTTAAGGCACATCTAGCTAAACAGCCTTAGCCGAACTTTTTGCACTAATGTGCTCCAGATGCAAACACAGAAAGGTTATTGCATAAAAACAGACGTGGCTGCTCTAAAGCAAATTAAGCTGACAGTAGGGTGAATAGATAACTCACAAGCTGAAAGCAATGCCTCTGAAGCCTTAAAGCTTCTGTGTAAGAGATTACATTTGTGCTTAGCTGGGGGAGAGATGGCAGCCATCATTTAAGCCATATCAGGTGTATTCCTTAATTCTAGTGGATAGCTCAGTACAGCCCCCCCAGGGTCCAATCTGTGAGTCAGTAAACCTTTAACCACTCTTAGACTATATATAGCAGACATCACTGTATAGATATCTAACATGCTCAGCACAGTATTTGACATAGAAACAAATGCTCTTAGAGGGACAGTCTGCTTGAAAATGTTTGTTGTTTAAAAAGATAGATAATCCCTTTATTACCAATTCCCCAGTTTTGCATAACCAACACTGTTAAAGGAATAGTCTAGTCAAAATTAAACGTTCATGATTCAGAAAGAGCATGTAATTTTATGCAACTTTCTAATTTACTCCTATTATCAATTATATTGATTCTCTTGCTATGTTTATTTGAAAAAGCAAGAATATAAGCATAGGAGCCCGCCCAATTTTTGGTTCAGCACCTGGGTAGCACATTCTGATTGGTATCTAAACGTAGCCACCAATCAGCAAGTGCTACCCAGGTGCTGAACCAAAAATGGGCCAGCTACTAAGCATAAATTCAAATAAAGATAGCAAGAGAACAAAGAAAAAAAAATGGAAAATAGGAGTAAATTAGAAAGTTGCTTAAAATTGCATGCTCTATCTGAATCATGAAAGTTTAATTTTGAACTGACTATTCCTTTAATATACTTTTTTTTACCTCTGTGAATACCTTGTATCTAAGCCTCTGCAGACTGTCCCCTTATCTCTGTTCTTTTGACAGACTTGCCTTTTAGCCAATCAGTGCTGACTCAAAATAATGAGGCGCCCTTCAACGGTTTAGAAATCAATTTGAGCTTGCCTAGGTTTAGATTTTAACAAAGAATACCAAGAGAACAAAGCAAATTTAATGATAAAAGTAAATTAGAAAGTTGTTTAAAATTGCATGCCCTATATGAATCATGAAAGTTTAATTTTGACTTGACTGTCCCTTTAAATGCGGTAAAAAAAAAGGCTCCACGAAAAACAGTATTGCCACTGTTCCCATTGGAAAGGGATTCATGACCTATAATGCTGCACAAATTATGCGCCTTCCTGAGTTATATTAACCATTTACAGTATTACTGGCAAGAACTCTATAGGATATTAGAGCCTAAAAACCCAAGAAAGGGCCAAACTATGTGAGCTTGCAGTTTACGTGACAGTGAGTAAGGCTGTGCATGCATACTAATATAAGATCTTTTATGTTTTTTTATACATGCCATAAATCTTGCGTAAGTGCCCAAATATAGTGTGCAATATCCTCAGGCCCTTCCCTCATATCCTAGTGATTCTGCCAAGGGAACAAGAAAAAGTAAGAGAAATATATTAAGGTATAAATGGTGCCAGAAGAACAAAAAGCAAAATTTAGGACCGTCCTTCAGAGAATACAGGCGGGGGCAGTGGACTCTCCTCATAGAGAAGGAAAGGAAATTATCTGGTAAGCATAATTTATGTTTTCATTCTTAATATGAGGAGAGTCCACGGCTTCATTCCTTACTTGTGGGAAACATACCCAAGCTCCAGAGGACACTGAATGAACGGGAGTGCAAAAAAAAGGCGGACCCTATTCTGAGGGCACCACAGTCTCCAAAACCTTTCTCCCAAAATCTGCTTAAGCCAAAGCAAAAACGTCAAACTTGTAAAATTTAGAAAAGGTATGTAAGGAAGACCAGGTAGCCGCCCTACAAATTTGATCTATAGAGGCCTCATTCTTGAAGGCCCAAGAGGAAGCCACTGCTCTAGTTGAATGAGCCTTAATCCTCTGAGGAGGCTTAAGTCCCGCTGTCTCATAAGCTAAGCGAAAAATGCTACTCAACAAAAAATATAAGGAAGTGGATGAGGCTTTCTGCTCTCTACGCTTCCCAGAATAGACAACAAACAAAGAAGAAGTCTGTCAAACTCCTTTGTAGCCTTAAGATAGAACTTCAAGGCCTGAATCATATCCAAATTATGAAGTAACCGTTCCTTCAAAGAAGAAAGATTAGGACACAAGGAAGGGACCACAATCTCCTGATTAGGAAGAAAACCTAACCCAGTACGAAGAACAGCCTTATCAGCATGAAATACTAGGTAAGGAGGCTCACATTGCAAGGCAGCCATTTCAGAGACCCTGCGCCGAAGCAATGGCCAGTAGAAAAAGAACCTTCCAAGACAGTAATTTAATGTCAACTACATGCATAGGATCAAACGGAGCCTTCTGCAAAACTTTAAGAACAAGATTTAAACTCCAAGGAGGAGCGCTAGATCTTAACACAGGCCTGATTCTAGTTAGAGCCTGAACAAAAAAAAATTAACATTTGGAAGCTCAGAAAGCCTCTTGTGCAGTAAAAGAGATAGGGCCAAAATCTGTCCCTTAAGGGAGCTAGCAGAAAATCCCTTCTCCAGACCATCCTGGAGAAAAAGAAAGAATCCTGGAAACCCTGACCTTATGCCAGGGGAATCCACGCTCTTCACACCAGAATACTTTCTCCACACCTTATGATAGATGCGACGAGTAACTGGCTTACGAGCTTGAATGAGAGTATCAATAACTCTCTCAGAGAAACCCCTCTTGGCTAAGACTAAGCGTTCAATCCCCACGCAGTCAGCCTCAGAGAATCTAGATTTTGATGAACAAAGGGACCTTGTTCCAGCAGATCCCTGCAACAAGGTTACTTCCATGGAGGAGATGACGAAATCCCCACTAGATCCGCGAACCACATCGTTTGCGGCCACGATGGAGCAATCAGTATCACTGATGCCCGCTCCTGCTTGATGTGGGTCACTACTCGAGGAATGAGGGGTAATGGTGAAAAAAGGTATATGAGACTGAACCTCCAAGGCACCACTAATGCATCTATTAGCTCCACATGAGGATCCCTGGATTTCGACCCATACCTGGTAGCTTGGTATTGAGACGGGACGCCATGATATCTATCTCCGGAGTCCCCCACCTGTTGCATATCTCCGCAAACACCTTGGGATGGAGAGACCATTCCCCCAGATGAAAGGATTGTCTGCTGAAAAAATCAGCTTCCCAGTTGTCCACACCCGGAATGTGGATTCGCATCACAAATAAAAGAATTAGCAACTTTTAAAGCCTTAATTCTATCAAGAATAATATCGAGGGGACCTTCCACCTCGATCAATTCCGATAAGGAGTCACACGAGTAGGTAGCCGCTCCCGCAACTGCGGCAACTGCCGCCGCAAGTTGAAATAAATATTCTGCATGTTGAAACATCTTTCTTAACAGAGTTTGCATCTTTTTATCCATGGGCTCTTTGAACGACAAACTATTCTCCAGTGGGATAGTATTGCGTTTTACAAGCTTGGAGACAGCGCCATCCACCTTAGGGACGGAACCCCACAACTCCAATTGAGAGTCCGGAACCGGGAACAATTAAAAGCAGACGAAGGGGTGAAGGAAGAACCAATCCTCTCCCATTAGTTCTTAATAATGTTTGCCATCTTTACATCAACAGGGAAAGTCTGAGGAACAACCCTGTCTTCGTAAACTATATCCAGTTTAGGAATTGACATGCAGTTTGGCCTCTGGAACCTCTAAGGTAGTCAAAACTTCCTTTAAAAGAAAGCGCAAGTGCTCCATCCTAAATCTAAAATCTAGTTCCTCCACAATCGGAGTCTTAGAGGCAGCCGATTCCGACCCAGAAAGTTCACACTCTGAAGTATCAGAAAGAACTTCATCATCAGACAATCGTCTATCAGCTATAGCCAATAAACTGGATGATGATCCCTGGGAAGGATAGCAATATTTGACCTTTCAATTGCGCTTAGCAGAGCGAGGTAAATTAGGCGCAGACACCGCCTTTTGTAACTGTGCAGTGAAGTCTGGAGGTAAAAGGCCTCCTCCAGATGGAGGATCAGGCGTGCTATGGGAAACTGTATGTGTATTAGGAAATGAAAGCAGGGTGCGCACCTCATGGGACGGGGACCCCTCAGAGGTGGAAGGCTCAGTGGTATCAAACATGTTAACCTTCTTTGACATAATCACTTTTTCTAGGCATGTGGAACATAATTTAGAGGGCGGGTATACCTCTGCCTTCTCACAATATAAACAGGCATTAGTCTTAGGTATAGAGGGAGTACCGTCTAAAACATCAGAGTTCTCCATAGCTATGGGCTATGTCCTAATTTAACAATATAAAAATAAAAAACGTCACCTTTATACCCCCAATGGCTGGGGCACTTACCATCTCCTCTGACCCAAGCACACAAAGAAAACCGCTTCCCTCTGATAACCAGCACGGTCAGAGTAGGAAGTGAAGCTACGACCACACCCGGTCACATGGTGGGCAACCTAGGACCTCCTCCGCTAAGGAAAAGCGCGCCAAGCTTGTAAGCTGCGCCTCTGAAGTAACCTGTATGTTCCAACCTCTGCCTATGAGCCTCAGAAACCATCTTACACATGACTCAGTATAATCAAATAAAAATGTATGAGATCCATCTCCACTGTTCAATAATCCCCCCTCAGGATATATTAACACTGGATTCCATGCAGATAAAAGGAGCCACACTGTGACCCTGTCTTTTTGCTAAATCGTGTGTATAAATAAATGAAACAATCTTACCAGAATCTATGCCGTGGAACAGAAACACATCCTCTCAAATGTGACAATCTTGTAGCATCGCTCCTGACATGGACTTGAGTGATGGAAGCAGGCAGGCAGTGAAACTCATCAACACTGATTGCTTAGGAGCTGTTAATACAAGTCTGGATGGGTTCACATAAAGACTCTCCCTGCATCTCCAGACCCTAACTTTCATCAATGCTCTCACTGAGAGGCTGACAAGACTACTTAAAACTCCAGTCCCATTTCGAAGGGTAGATACCCTTCATAAGGGACTACTACGAATCTTCTGACACTTCTCTGCCAACCTCTGTGACAAAAGGAAAATAATGACTGGGATATGAGGAAAGTTGGTTAGGTATTTAAGCCTTTGGCTGGGATGTCTTTGCCTTCTCCTGGTGGCCAGGTTCTGTATTCCCACAACTAAGGAATGAAGCCGTGGACTCTCCTCATGTTAAGAAGGAAATTATTATTTTAAACACATCAGAAAGCTTGATGTGAGAAAAGGATATACACCAATGAATATTTTGCATATTAAGCTGCAGTTGAATGGTGTCTATATTGAACAACATATATAATACTTCCATGGCTCCTAAAAATGTGTAGCTGGTTTAATAGCCTGATTACAAAATCGTGATCCCCTGTTTTAACCAAAATACATGGTGTGTTTAACTAGTATTCAAAACACTAACAAATTACCTGCTGAGCATATCCCGGAGGCACATAAATTGGCGGCACAGAACCATTAGGAGACATCATAGGAACCTGAGCTGGGCCTGTAACAAAAAAAAAGTTATTTAGTGCAACTTCTGTAGAAAACAAACACTATTCCTCCAAAACAGAGTTTCTCAACTCCAGTAGTAAGGCAACCCTAAAGGGGCAGATTACCCTGCTTGAGTGCAGTTAAGGTACTGAACAACTCAGGAAGTGAAATATTTACAATCTAGCCTGTTAGGGTTCCTTGAGGGTTGGAACTGAGAAAAACAGCTGCAAGACTATACCAAATCATGAAATCAGATTAAAAGTCAATGGTAGACATTTAAATTATGGGCAGAAAGTGAGATTAAAATCATCCACTATGCACAAAATGTAGTTATTCTCTCTACATTATATATATTTAGTTGTTTTGAAGAGATACTAAACTAATTTTTTTTCTTTCATTATTTAGATACATCTTACCATTTTCAGCAACTTTCTAATTTACTCCTATTATCATTTCTTCTTCGTTCTCTTGCTATTTTTTTTGCTATTTTTTTTAGAAAAAGCAGGAATATAAGCTTAGGAGCCTGTCAATTTTTGGTTAAGCACATGGGTAGTGCTTGCTGATTGGTGGCTAAATGTAGATTGATAATTGCAAAAGTTGCTTAAGATTGTATGCTCTATCTGAATCATGAAAGAAAAAATTTGGGTTTAGTATTCGTTTAACTTTTACATTTTTTGCTTGTCAATATTATTTTAATTGTAACTTGAATAGCATGAAAAGCAACTTTGATATCCATTTACTAATTGTTTTAAATCCAACACATCCATGAAATTCTAACTCTAAACTAGTTTCGACAATTATCAGACATGACACCCTAAATATGAATAAACATTTACCTATAAAAATAAAATGATAATACAAAGGGGTTAGGGCGCTTTTCATATTAAGGACAATGATGGAACAGGAACACATGAAATACATGAAACCGTTATACATGTGTATCATATAACATACTGCACCTTAGTTGCATTAAAATAAGTGACATACTGTATAGGGAAGATAAAATGTGTTTGTACTTGCTGTACATATTGTTTTATGATAATTGTATAAACTGAATTGTCAAGATTATCAAAAAGGATACTCAATTTGAGGTACAAAAATATGTTTAAACGCATTGAAGGTTGATTAAAGGGACAGTCTACTCTTAAAAATATAGATAATCCCTTTATTACCCATTTCCCAGTTTTGCATAACCAACATAATTATATTAATATAATTTTTACCTCTGTGATTACCTTGTATTTAAGCTTCTGCAGACTGCCCCCTTATTTTAGATCTTTTGGCTGACATGCATTTTAGCCAATCAGTGCTGACTCCTAGGTAACTCCACGGGCGTGAGCACAATGTTATCTGTATGGCACACATGAACTTACACCCTCTAGCTGTGAAAAACTATCAAATGCATTAAAATAAGAGGGGCCTTCAAGGACTTAGAAATTAGCATAAAAGCCTACCTAGGTTTAGCTTTAAACTAAGAATACCAAAAGAACAAAGAAAATGTGATGATAAAAGTAAATTGGAAAGTTGTTTAAAATGACATGCCTTATCTGAATCATGAAAATTTAATGTCTTTACTGTCCCTTTAACTGAAAGTTGTTTTCTTGTTCTTGAGGAGGTACATTTGATGCATGTAGCTTGACAATGAGACTGATGGGGGTAAAGCTCCAAATAAAGAGTGATAGTGAAACAGTGGTCTGTTAGAGGAGAAAAAAATAGACTGAGACAGAAAGAGACAGATTGAATTACACTTTTAAAGATAGAGACAAACATAGACAGTGGGTTTTCCACTCAAGAACAGTCCACGCATTATGAAATATAGCAAACACAGATGAAAGATTAGGATTAGTTTTTGTAGATAGGTGCTCATTTGCAGTAGTAATTGAGGTCTGAAGAGGCACAGAAGCTTGGCCTTACCCTTAGGCATAATAAGTTTACTGCTTCTGAGCACTAGGGTCAGTGATGCCAGCAAGGTAAAAGCCCAGAGTTAGGAGGCAGTTCAATGATGCAGATAAGATACAGTTCCAAATCAGCGACAACAAACCCAAAGGTGCTAACAGGTACTGGATACAAGGTACAGGCAAAGTACAGGCATGAGGCAAGACTACTGTGGTAAACAAAGCAAGTGAAGTACAAACCAGTTCACTATGGTAATATCCAGGGCACAAGCAAGCAACAAAGTCATAAGCGTGCAGAGGATCAAACTACAGGAACAACAACAATCCAGGGAACTGGTGAAGGTGAAGTACAGAAACAAAGCTTAAGTCCAAAAACCAGGAGGTTACCTATCAAACAGCAAAGAGCGCTTGCAGCAAACACATCCAATGTCATAGCACAGAAAACTTATATAGCAACCTAATGATGATGAGACGCACCTGGTAAAAACAAGTTTGTGCAGGCAATGATCAGTAGATTCCTAAATGAGCTGTTCCTCAGCCAGGTTGTGAATAGCTCAGTAAGTAGCACTCTAAACCAAAGACCAGGAGACACAGGTTCATAGTAAGCACACCAGGCAAACATATATAAAACACACAAAGCCTGGCGTGGTTATTACAACAGATTTGCAGCACAGCCCTCCTCTGGGACTAATCTATATGAACTAGGAAAGACATAAAAAACACAGAGTTTTAATATAAGACTATACATCTCGCATTTCTAGTGATCAGAGCATTACTGGGCAAAATAGTTCCTACAGCTTTCAAAGTACTAGCCTACCCTGCTCTCTGGATACTACAGCCAGCCCATAACACAATGTGTACTACTCAAAAACATAATTTATGCTTACCTGATAAATTCCTTTCTTCTGTAGTGTGATCAGTCCACGGGTCATCATTACTTCTGGGATATTAACTCCTCCCCAACAGGAAGTGCAAGAGGATTCACCCAGCAGAGCTGCATATAGCTCCTCCCCTCTACGTCACTCCCAGTCATTCGACCAAGGACCAACGAGAAAGGAAAAGCCAAGGGTGAAGTGGTGACTGGAGTATAAATTAAAAAATATTTACCTGCCTTAAAACAGGGCGGGCCGTGGACTGATCACACTACAGAAGAAAGGAATTTATCAGGTAAGCATAAATTATGTTTTCTTCTGTTAAGTGTGATCAGTCCACGGGTCATCATTACTTCTGGGATACCAATACCAAAGCAAAAGTACACGGATGACGGGAGGGATAGGCAGGCTCTTTATACAGAAGGAACCACTGCCTGAAGAACCTTTCTCCCAAAAATAGCCTCCGATGAAGCAAAAGTGTAAAATTTGTAAAATTTGGAAAAAGTATGAAGCGAAGACCAAGTTGCAGCCTTGCAAATCTGTTCAACAGAGGCCTCATTCTTAAAGGCCCAAGTAGAAGCCACAGCTCTAGTGGAATGAGCTGTAATCCTTTCAGGAGGCTGCTGTCCAGCAGTCTCATAAGCTAAACGAATTATGCTACGAAGCCAAAAAGAAAGAGAGGTAGCAGAAGCTTTTTGACCTCTCCTCTGCCCAGAGTAAACGACAAACAGAGAAGACGTTTGTCGAAATTCCTTAGTTGCCTGTAAGTAAAATTTTAGAGCACGGACTACATCCAGGTTGTGCAGTAGACGTTCCTTCTTCGAAGAAGGATTTGGGCATAAAGAAGGAACAACAATCTCTTGATTGATATTCCTGTTAGTAACTACCTTAGGTAAGAACCCAGGTTTAGTACGCAGAACTACCTTATCCGAATGAAAAATCAAATAAGGAGAATCACAATGTAAGGCTGATAACTCAGAGACTCTTCGAGCCGAGGAAATAGCCATTAAAAATAGAACTTTCCAAGATAACAACTTTATATCAATGGAATGAAGGGGTTCAAACGGAACGCCCTGTAAAACATTAAGAACAAGGTTTAAACTCCATGGTGGAGCAACCGTTTTAAACACAGGCTTAATCCTGGCCAAAGCCTGACAAAAAGCCTGGATGTCAGGAACTTCTGACAGACGTTTGTGTAACAGAATGGACAGAGCTGAGATCTGTCCCTTTAATGAACTAGCGGATAAACCCTTTTCTAAACCTTCTTGTAGAAAAGACAATATCCTAGGAATCCTAACCTTACTCCAAGAGTAACCTTTGGATTCACACCAATATAGGTATTTACGCCATATCTTATGGTAAATCTTTCTGGTAACAGGTTTCCTAGCCTGTATTAAGGTATCAATAACTGACTCAGAAAACCCACGTCTTGATAAAATCAAGCGTTCAATTTCCAAGCAGTCAGCTTCAGAGAAGTTATACTTTGATGTTTGAAGGGACCCTGTATCAGAAGGTCCTGTTTCAGAGGTAGAGACCAAGGTGGACAGGATGACATGTCCACCAGATCTGCATACCAAGTCCTGCGTGGCCACGCAGGTGCTATTAGAATCACTGATGCTCTCTCTTGTTTGATTCTGGCAATCAATCGAGGAAGCATCGGGAAGGGTGGAAACACGTAAGCCATCCTGAAATCCCAAGGTGCTGTCAGGGCATCTATCAGGACTGCTTCTGGATCCCTGGATCTGGACCCATAACGAGGAAGCTTGGCGTTCTGTCGAGACGCCATGAGATCTATCTCTGGTTTGCCCCAACGTCGAAGTATTTGGGCAAAGACCTCCGGATGAAGTTCCCACTCCCCCGGATGAAAAGTCTGACGACTTAAGAAATCCGCCTCCCAGTTCTCCACTCCCGGGATGTGGATTGCTGACAGGTGGCAAGAGTGAGACTCTGCCCAGCGAATTATCTTTGATACTTCCATCATAGCTAGGGAGCTTCGTGTCCCTCCCTGATGGTTGATGTAAGCTACAGTCGTGATGTTGTCCGACTGAAACCTGATGAAACTCCGCGTTGTCAACTGGGGCCAAGCCAGGAGGGCATTGAGAACTGCTCTCAATTCCAGAATGTTTATTGGCAGGAGACTCTCCTCCTGACTCCATTGTCCCTGAGCCTTCAGAGAATTCCAGACGGCACCCCAACCTAGAAGGCTGGCGTCTGTTGTTACAATTGTCCAGTCTGGTCTGCTGAATGGCATCCCCCTGGACAGATGTGGCCGAGAAAGCCACCAAAACAGAATTTATGTTTACCTGATAAATTACTTTCTCCAACGGTGTGTCCGGTCCACGGCGTCATCCTTACTTGTGGGATATTCTCTTCCCCAACAGGAAATGGCAAAGAGCCCAGCAAAGCTGGTCACATGATCCCTCCTAGGCTCCGCCTACCCCAGTCATTCGACCGACGTTAAGGAGGAATATTTGCATAGGAGAAACCATATGGTACCGTGGTGACTGTAGTTAAAGAAAATAAATTATCAGACCTGATTAAAAAAACCAGGGCGGGCCGTGGACCGGACACACCGTTGGAGAAAGTAATTTATCAGGTAAACATAAATTCTGTTTTCTCCAACATAGGTGTGTCCGGTCCACGGCGTCATCCTTACTTGTGGGAACCAATACCAAAGCATTAGGACACGGATGAAGGGAGGGAGCAAATCAGGTCACCTAAATGGAAGGCACCATGGCTTGCAAAACCTTTCTCCCAAAAATAGCCTCAGAAGAAGCAAAAGTATCAAACTTGTAAAATTTGGTAAAAGTGTGCAGTGAAGACCAAGTCGCTGCCCTACATATCTGATCAACAGAAGCCTCGTTCTTGAAGGCCCATGTGGAAGCCACAGCCCTAGTGGAATGAGCCGTGATTCTTTCGGGAGGCTGCCGTCCGGCAGTCTCGTAAGCCAATCTGATGATGCTTTTAATCCAAAAAGAGAGAGAGGTAGAAGTTGCTTTTTGACCTCTCCTTTTACCGGAATAAACAACAAACAAGGAAGATGTTTGTCTAAAATCCTTTGTAGCATCTAAATAGAATTTTAGAGCGCGAACAACATCCAAATTGTGCAACAAACGTTCCTTCTTTGAAACTGGTTTCGGACACAGAGAAGGTACGATAATCTCCTGGTTAATGTTTTTGTTAGAAACAACTTTTGGAAGAAAACCAGGTTTAGTACGTAAAACCACCTTATCTGCATGGAACACCAGATAAGGAGGAGAACACTGCAGAGCAGATAATTCTGAAACTCTTCTAGCAGAAGAAATTGCAACTAAAAACAAAACTTTCCAAGATAATAACTTATATATATATCAACGGAATGTAAGGGTTCAAACGGAACCCCCTGAAGAACTGAAAGAACTAAGTTGAGACTCCAAGGAGGAGTCAAAGGTTTGTAAACAGGCTTAATTCTAACCAGAGCCTGAACAAAGGCTTGAACATCTGGCACAGCTGCCAGCTTTTTGTGAAGTAACACAGACAAGGCAGAAATCTGTCCCTTCAGGGAACTAGCAGATAATCCTTTTTCCAATCCTTCTTGAAGGAAGGATAGAATCTTAGGAATCTTAACCTTGTCCCAAGGGAATCCTTTAGATTCACACCAACAGATATATTTTTTCCAAATTTTGTGGTAAATCTTTCTAGTTACAGGCTTTCTGGCCTGAACAAGAGTATCGATAACAGAATCTGAGAACCCTCGCTTCGATAAGATCAAGCGTTCAATCTCCAAGCAGTCAGCTGGAGTGAAACCAGATTCGGATGTTCGAACGGACCCTGAACAAGAAGGTCTCGTCTCAAAGGTAGCTTCCAAGGTGGAGCCGATGACATATTCACCAGATCTACATACCAAGTCCTGCGTGGCCACGCAGGAGCTATCAAGATCACCGACGCCCTCTCCTGATTGATCCTGGCTACCAGCCTGGGGATGAGAGGAAACGGCGGGAACACATAAGCTAGTTTGAAGGTCCAAGGTGCTACTAGTGCATCCACTAGAGCCGCCTTGGGATCCCTGGATCTGGACCCGTAGCAAGGAACTTTGAAGTTCTGACGAGAGGCCATCAGATCCATGTCTGGAATGCCCCACAGCTGAGTGACTTGGGCAAAGATTTCCGGATGGAGTTCCCACTCCCCCGGATGCAATGTCTGACGACTCAGAAAATCCGCTTCCCAATTTTCCACTCCTGGGATGTGGATAGCAGACAGGTGGCAGGAGTGAGACTCCGCCCATAGAATGATTTTGGTCACTTCTTCCATCGCTAGGGAACTCCTTGTTCCCCCCTGATGGTTGATGTACGCAACAGTTGTCATGTTGTCTGATTGAAACCGTATGAACTTGGCCCTCGCTAGCTGAGGCCAAGCCTTGAGAGCATTGAATATCGCTCTCAGTTCCAGAATATTTATCGGTAGAAGAGATTCTTCCCGAGACCAAAGACCCTGAGCTTTCAGGGATCCCCAGACCGCGCCCCAGCCCATCAGACTGGCGTCGGTCGTGACGATGACCCACTCCGGTCTGCGGAATGTCATCCCTTGTGACAGGTTGTCCAGGGACAGCCACCAACGGAGTGAGTCTCTGGTCCTCTGATTTACTTGTATCTTCGGAGACAAGTCTGTATAGTCCCCATTCCACTGACTGAGCATGCACAGTTGTAATGGTCTTAGATGAATGCGCGCAAAAGGAACTATGTCCATTGCCGCTACCATCAAACCGATCACTTCCATGCACTGCGCTATGGAAGGAAGAGGAACGGAATGAAGTATCCGACAAGAGTCTAGAAGTTTTGTTTTTCTGGCCTCTGTCAGAAAAATCCTCATTTCTAAGGAGTCTATTATTGTTCCCAAGAAGGGAACCCTTGTTGACGGAGATAGAGAACTCTTTTCCACGTTCACTTTCCATCCGTGAGATCTGAGAAAGGCCAGGACAATGTCCGTGTGAGCCTTTGCTTGAGGAAGGGACGACGCTTGAATCAGAATGTCGTCCAAGTAAGGTACTACAGCAATGCCCCTTGGTCTTAGCACAGCTAGAAGGGACCCTAGTACCTTTGTGAAAATCCTTGGAGCAGTGGCTAATCCGAAAGGAAGCGCCACGAACTGGTAATGCTTGTCCAGGAATGCGAACCTTAGGAACCGATGATGTTCCTTGTGGATAGGAATATGTAGATACGCATCCTTTAAATCCACTGTGGTCATGAATTGACCTTCCTGGATGGAAGGAAGAATAGTTCGAATGGTTTCCATCTTGAACGATGGAACCTTGAGAAACTTGTTTAAGATCTTGAGATCTAAGATTGGTCTGAACGTTCCCTCTTTTTTGGGAACTATGAACAGATTGGAGTAGAACCCCATCCCTTGTTCTCTTAATGGAACAGGATGAATCACTCCCATTTTTAACAGGTCTTCTACACAATGTAAGAATGCCTGTCTTTTTATGTGGTCTGAAGACAACTGAGACCTGTGGAACCTCCCCCTTGGGGGAAGCCCCTTGAATTCCAGAAGATAACCTTGGGAGACTATTTCTAGCGCCCAAGGATCCAGAACATCTCTTGCCCAAGCCTGAGCGAAGAGAGAGAGTCTGCCCCCCACCAGATCCGGTCCCGGATCGGGGGCCAACATTTCATGCTGTCTTGGTAGCAGTGGCAGGTTTCTTGGCCTGCTTTCCCTTGTTCCAGCCTTGCATTGGTCTCCAAGCTGGCTTGGCTTGAGAAGTATTACCCTCTTGCTTAGAGGACGTAGCACTTTGGGCTGGTCCATTTCTACGAAAGGGACGAAAATTAGGTTTATTTTTTGCCTTGAAAGGCCGATCCTGAGGAAGGGCGTGGCCCTTACCCCCAGTGATATCAGAGATAATCTCTTTCAAGTCAGGGCCAAACAGCGTTTTCCCCTTGAAAGGAATGTTAAGTAGCTTGTTCTTGGAAGACGCATCAGCTGACCAAGATTTCAACCAAAGCGCTCTGCGCGCCACAATAGCAAACCCAGAATTCTTAGCCGCTAACCTAGCCAATTGCAAAGTGGCGTCTAGGGTGAAAGAATTAGCCAATTTGAGAGCATTGATTCTGTCCATAATCTCCTCATAAGGAGGAGAATCACTATCGACCGCCTTTATCAGCTCATCGAACCAGAAACATGCGGCTGTAGCTACAGGGACAATGCATGAAATTGGTTGTAGAAGGTAACCCTGCTGAACAAACATCTTTTTAAGTAAACCTTCTAATTTTTTATCCATAGGATCTTTGAAAGCACAACTATCCTCTATGGGTATAGTGGTGCGTTTGTTTAAAGTGGAAACCGCTCCCTCGACCTTGGGGACTGTCTGCCATAAGTCCTTTCTGGGGTCGACCATAGGAAACAATTTTTTAAATATGGGGGGAGGGACGAAAGGAATACCGGGCCTTTCCCATTCTTTATTAACAATGTCCGCCACCCGCTTGGGTATAGGAAAAGCTTCTGGGAGCCCCGGGACCTCTAGGAACTTGTCCATTTTACATAGTTTCTCTGGGATGACCAACTTGTCACAATCATCCAGAGTGGATAATACCTCCTTAAGCAGAATGCGGAGATGTTCCAACTTAAATTTAAACGTAATCACATCAGGTTCAGCTTGTTGAGAAATGTTCCCTGAATCAGTAATTTCTCCCTCAGACAAAACCTCCCTGGCCCCATCAGACTGGGTTAGGGGCCCTTCAGAACCATTATTATCAGCGTCGTCATGCTCTTCAGTATCTAAAACAGAGTAGTCGCGCTTACGCTGATAAGTGTTCATTTTGGCTAAAATGTTTTTGACAGAATTATCCATTACAGCCGTTAATTGTTGCATAGTAAGGAGTATTGGCGCGCTAGATGTACTAGGGGCCTCCTGAGTGGGCAAGACTCGTGTAGACGAAGGAGGGAATGATGCAGTACCATGCTTACTCCCCTCACTTGAGGAATCATCTTGGGCATCATTGTCATTGTCACATAAATCACATTTATTTAAATGAATGGGAATTCTGGCTTCCCCACATTCAGAACACAGTCTATCTGGTAGTTCAGACATGTTAAACAGGCATAAACTTGATAACAAAGTACAAAAAACGTTTTAAAATAAAACCGTTACTGTCACTTTAAATTTTAGACTGAACACACTTTATTACTGCAATTGCGAAAAAACATGAAGGAATTGTTCAAAATTCACCAAATTTTCACCACAGTGTCTTAAAGCCTTAAAAGTATTGCACACCAAATTTGGAAGCTTTAACCCTTAAAATAACGGAACCGGAGCCGTTTTTAACTTTAACCCCTTTACAGTCCCTGGTATCTGCTTTGCTGAGACCCAACCAAGCCCAAAGGGGAATACGATACCAAATGACGCCTTCAGAAAGTCTTTTCTAAGTATCAGAGCTCCTCTCACATGCGACTGCATGTCATGCCTCTCAAAAACAAGTGCGCAACACCGGCGCGAAAATGAGGCTCTGCCTATGATTTGGGAAAGCCCCTAAAGAATAAGGTGTCTAAAACAGTGCCTGCCGATATTATTATATCAAAATACCCAGAATAAATGATTCCTCAAGGCTAAATATGTGTTAATAATGAATCGATTTAGCCCAGAAAAAGTCTACAGTCTGAATAAGCCCTTGTGAAGCCCTTATTTACGATCTTAATAAACATGGCTTACCGGATCCCATAGGGAAAATGACAGCTTCCAGCATTACATCGTCTTGTTAGAATGTGTCATACCTCAAGCAGCAAGAGACTGCTCACTGTTCCCCCAACTGAAGTTAATTGCTCTCAACAGTCCTGTGTGGAACAGCCATGGATTTTAGTGACGGTTGCTAAAATCATTTTCCTCATACAAACAGAAATCTTCATCTCTTTTCTGTTTCTGAGTAAATAGTACATACCAGCACTATTTCAAAATAACAAACTCTTGATTGAATAATAAAAACTACAGTTAAACACTAAAAAACTCTAAGCCATCTCCGTGGAGATGTTGCCTGTACAACGGCAAAGAGAATGACTGGGGTAGGCGGAGCCTAGGAGGGATCATGTGACCAGCTTTGCTGGGCTCTTTGCCATTTCCTGTTGGGGAAGAGAATATCCCACAAGTAAGGATGACGCCGTGGACCGGACACACCTATGTTGGAGAAAGAAGAGAATTTCTGGTCTCTTGATCCAGATTCAGAGAAGGGGATAAGTCTGAGTAATCCCCATTCCACTGACTTAGCATGCACAGTTGCAGTGGTCTGAGGTGTAGGCGTGCAAAGGGTACTATGTCCATTGCCGCTACCATTAAGCCGATTACCTCCATGCATTGAGCCACTGACGGGTGTTGAATGGAATGAAGGGTGCGGCAAGCACTTTGAAGTCTTGTTAACCTGTCCTCTGTCAGGTAAATCTTCATTTTTACAGAATCTATAAGAGTCCCCAGGAAGGGAACTCTTGTGAGTGGAACGAGTGAACTTTTCTTTTCGTTCACCTTCCATCCATGTGACCTTAGAAATGCCAGTACTAACTCTGTATGAGACTTGGCAGTTTGAAAGCTTGAAGCTTGAATCAGAATGTCGTCTAGGTATGGAGCTACCGAGATTCCCCGCGGTCTTAGTACCGCCAGAAGAGCACCCAGAACCTTTGTGAAGATTCTTGGAGCTGTAGCCAATCCGAATGGAAGAGCTACAAACTGGTAATGCCTGTCTAGGAAGGCAAACCTTAGGTACCGGTAATGATCTTTGTGAATCGGTATGTGAAGGTAAGCATCCTTTAAATCTACAGTGGTCATGTACTGACCCTCTTGGATCATAGGTAAAATTGTCCGAATAGTCTCCATCTTGAACGATGGAACTCTTAGGAACTTGTTTAGGATCTTTAAGTCCAGGATTGGTCTGAAAGTTCCCTCTTTTTTGGGAACCACAAACAGATTTGAGTAAAACCCCTGTCCCTGTTCCGATCGTGGAACTGGGTGGATTACTCCCATTAACAAGAGCTCTTGTACGCAGCGTAGAAACGCCTCTTTCTTTGTCTGGATTGTTGACAACCTTGACAGATGAAATCTCTCTCTTGGAGGAGAGTATTTGAAGTCCAGAAGGTATCCCTGAGATATTATTTCTAGCGCCCAGGGATCCTGGACATCTCTTGCCCAAGCCTGGGCGAAGAGAGAAAGCCTGCCCCCCACTAGATCCGATCCCGGATCGGGGGCCCTCAATTCATGCCGTTTTAGGGGCAGCAGTAGGTTTCCTGGTCTGCTTGCCCTTGTTCCAGGACTGGTTAGGTTTCCAGCCTTGTCTGTAGCGAGCAACAGCTCCTTCCTGTTTTGGTGCAGAGGAAGTTGATGCTGCTCCTGCTTTGAAATTACGAAAGGAACGAAAATTAGACTGTCTAGTCTTAGTTTTGGCTTTGTCCTGAGGCAGGGCATGGCCTTTACCTCCTGTAATGTCAGCGATAATCTCTTTCAACCCGGGCCCGAATAAGGTCTGCCCTTTGAAAGGTATATTAAGCAATTTAGACTTAGAAGTAACATCAGCTGACCAGGATTTTAGCCACAGCGCCCTGCGTGCCTGAATGGCGAATCCTGAATTCTTCGCCGTAAGTTTAGTTAGATGTACTACGGCCTCCGAAATGAATGAATTAGCTAGTTTAAGGACTCTAAGCCTGTCCGTAATGTCGTCCAGAGTAGCTGAACTAATGTTCTCTTCCAGAGACTCAATCCAGAACGCCGCTGCAGCCGTGATCGGCGCAATGCATGCAAGGGGTTGCAATATAAAACCTTGTTGAACAAACATTTTCTTAAGGTAACCCTCTAATTTTTTATCCATTGGATCTGAAAAAGCACAGCTATCCTCGACCGGGATAGTGGTACGCTTAGCTAAAGTAGAAACTGCTCCCTCTACCTTAGGGACCGCTTGCCATAAGTCCCGTGTGGTGGCGTCTATTGGAAACATTTTTCTAAATATCGGAGGGGGTGAGAACGGCACACCGGGTCTATCCCACTCCTTAGAAACAATTTCAGTAATTCTCTTAGGTATAGGAAAAACCTCAGTACTCGTCGGTACCGCAAAATATTTATTCAACCTACACATTTTCTCTGGTATTGCAACTGTGTTACAATCATTCAGAGCCGCTAACACCTCCCCTAGTAATACACGGAGGTTTTCCAGTTTAAATTTAAAATTTGAAATATCTGAATCCAGTCTGTTTGGATTAGAACCGTCACCCACAGGATGAAGTTCTCCGTCCTCATGTTCTGCAACCTGTGACGCAGTATCTGACATGGCCCTAATATTATCAGCGCACTCTGTTCTCACCCCAGAGTGATCACGCTTACCTCTTAGTTCTGGTAATTTAGCCAAAACTTCAGTCATAACAGAAGCCATATCCTGTAATGTGATTTGTAATGGCCGGCCAGATGTACTCGGCGCTACAATATCACGCACCTCCCGAGCGGGAGATGCAGGTACTGGCACGTGAGGCGAGTTAGTCGGCATAACTCTCCCCTCGTTGTTTGGTGAAATTTGTTCAATTTGTACAGATTGACTTTTATTTAAAGTAGCATCAATACAGTTAGTACATAAATTTCTATTGGGCTCCACTTTGGCATTGCAACAAATGACACAGGTATCTTCCTCTGAATCAGACATGTTTAACACACTAGCAAATAAACTTGCAACTTAGAATACAATTCAATTAGAATAATATTAAAAACGTACTGTGCCTTTAAGAAGCACTGTGCCTTTAAGAAGCACAGAAAATCTATGACAGTTGAAAATTAATAAATTGAAACAGTTATAGCCTCAATCCTTGTAAACAACACAACTTTAGCAAAGGTTTAATCCCAATAGCAAAGATAACAAATTCTGAAAGCAGGAAACAATTACAGAATAAACGTTTTTTATCACAGTCAACTATAATTCTCACAGCTCTGCTGAGAGAAATTACCTCCCTCAAAATAAGTTTGAAGACCCCTGAGTTCTGTAGAGATGAACCGGATCATGCAGGAAATACAATGAGCTGCTGACTGAAATAACTGATGCATAGAAAAGGCGCCAAAAAACGGCCCTTCCCCCTCACACACAGCAGTGAGAGAGAACAGAAACTGTCAGAAAAAGATTAAGCAACTGCCAAGTGGGAAAATGGTGCCCAAACATTTATTCACTCAGTACCTCAGCAAATGAAAACGATTTTACATTCCAGCAAAAACGTTAAACATAATTTCTAGTTATTAAACAGCTTAATGTACTTCTTACAGTGTAATTCTAGTGAAGTACCATTCCCCAGAATACTGAAGTGTAAAGTATACATACATGACATTATATCGGTATGGCAGGATTTTCTCATCAATTCCATTGTCAGAAAATAAAAGCTGCTACATACCTCTATGCAGATTCATCTGCCCGCTGTCCCCTGATCTGAAGTTTACCTCTCCTCAGATGGCCGAGAAACAGCAATATGATCTTAACTACTCCGGCTAAAATCATAGCAAAAACTCTGGTAGATTCTTCGTCAAACTCTGCCAGAGAGGTAATAACACACTCCGGTGCTATTTTAAAATAACAAACTTTTGATTGAAGATATAAAACTAAGTATAATCACCATAGCCCTCTCACACCTCCTATCTAGTCGTTGGGTGCAAGAGAATGACTGGGAGTGACGTAGAGGGGAGGAGCTATATGCAGCTCTGCTGGGTGAATCCTCTTGCACTTCCTGTTGGGGAGGAGTTAATATCCCAGAAGTAATGATGACCCGTGGACTGATCACACTTAACAGAAGAAAACGTCACTTTTCTATAACCAGTATCTTTCCCCGGTACTTTCTTCCGATATAAAGAGGGGCACTGTTTACTACAGCTGATGGGAAATGTACTGGTCCAAATATAGAGTGCACAGTACAGACTACAGGATAGCGGTTTAGTTATAAAATAGCAAACAGTAGAAAATGCAACATATGTTGTATCAACCCCTTATTTTAAAAACAGCTCTGAATACATTTTGAAGAGCTAGAAATAGTCATTAGATACACATTCAGGGATGCTCCAGTTGTGAACTGAAATATAAACCTTCCTAAATGATGCCCAAGTTAAAAAAGACAGGACTCAGAATACCAAGGAGCCACTAATACAATTTTTCTCATCCATATATTGGGATATATGTAGCAGAATTAAAAACAAGTTAGAATTTTACACAGCTTCTCTTGTTCCTGGTTTTCTGACAGATTAGCCAATTCAGTCACTTCTGGTGACGTGGAATCAGCTGTGTGACCACAAATTCCTTCACCCACATTCCAATTGCTGCAACTCTGTCAGATCAGCCAATTCTGATAAAAAATGGACTCGCTGCGCATGCGCTACAACACAGAAGCTAATCTTTACAACAGAACTGCTTGCTAAGCATACATATATATGATGCACTGTAATTCCCCCATCTACACATTTCAAGAGGGGTGCCCGCCAATCCTCTGGCATCCACCCCTTTGAACCCCCAGACCGAGGCAAAAAATATAGTGAAGATGGTAGAATTACAGTGCATCGTGTGTAGATATATAGATATATATATATATATATATATATATATATATATATGTTTGATACAGTGACTCGATAAAGCGCATGCATACTGAGGGAATGTGTGTGTGTGAAAAAGATTTAGAGGGACAGTTAAACTTAAAGGGATAGGAAAGTCAAAATTAAACTTCCATTATTCAGATAGAGTATGTCATTTTCATACACTTTTAAAATCACTTCTATTTTCAAATGTGCTTCATTCTCTTGGTATCCCTTGCTGAAAAAGAATATGCACATATCCTACACTAGTGGGAGTTAGCTGCTGAATGGTGCCTGCACACATTTGTCTCTTGTGATTGGCTAACTAGATGTATTCAGCTATCTGCCAGTAAATTGTTCCTTCAGCAAAGGATAAAAAGATAATGAAGCAAATTTGATAATAAAATTAAATTGGAAAGTTGTTTAATACTGTATGTTCTATGCAAATCATACAAGGAAATTTTGGGGGTTTCTGTCCTTTAAAGTGAATTGAAAACAATATTAAAATGTTTAACAACTTTTCATTTTAATGCTACTATCAATGTTGCTTAGTTCTCTTGTTATCCTTTGTCAAAGAGTAATCCTAGCTGAGCTCAGGAGCATGCACACATCTTTAGCCACCTGGCATCACTGTTTGCAACAATGTTTATAGCAATATTATACATATATATATATATATATATATATATATATATATATATATATATATATATATACTGTGTATATATATATATATATATATATATATATATATATGTATACTGCATATATATATATATATATATATATATATATATATATATATATATATATATAGACACACACACACACACAGTATCTCACAAAAGTGAGTACACCCCTCACATTTTTGTAAATATTTTATTATATCTTTTCATGTGACAACACTGAAGAAATTACACTTTGCTACAATGTAAAGTAGTGAGCGTACAGCCTGTATAGCAGTGTACATTTGCTGTCCTCTCAAAATAGCTCAACACACAGCCCTTAATGTCTAAACCGTTGGTAACAAAAGTGAGTACACCGCTAAGTGGAAATGTCCAAATTGGGCCCAAAGTGTCAATATTTTGTGTGGCCACCATTAGTTTCCAGCACTGCCTTAACCCTCTTGGGCATGGAGTTAAGCAGAGCTTCACAGGTTGCTACTGGAGTCCTCTTCTACTCCTCCATGACAACATCACGGAGCTGGTGGATGTTAGAGACCTTGTGCTCCCCCACCTTCCATTTGAGGATGCCCAACAGATGCTCAATAGGGTTTAGGTGTGGAGGCATGCTTGGCCAGTCCATCACCTTTACCCTCAGCTTCTTTAGCAAGGCAGTGGTCGTCTTGGAGGTGTGTTTGGGGTCGTTATGTTGGAATACTGCCCTGCGGTCCAGTCTCCGAAGGGAGGGGATCATGCCCTGCTTCAGTATGTCACAGTACATGTTGGCATTCATGGTTCCCTCAATGAACAGTGCCGGCAGCACTCATGCCGGCCCAGACCATGACACTCCCACCACCATGCTTGACTGTAGGCAAGACACACTTGTCTTAGTACACCTCACCTGGTTGCCGCCACACACGCTTGACACCATCTGAACCAAATAAGTTTATCTTGGTCTCATCGGACCACAGGACATGGTTCAAGTAATCCATGTCCTTAGTCTGCTTGTCTACAGTAAACGGTTTGCGGGCTTTCTTATGCATCATCTTTAGAAGAGGCTTCCTTCTGGGAAGACAGCCATGCAGACCAATTTGATGCAGTGTGTGGCGTATGGTCTGAGCACTGACAGGCTGACCCCCCCACCCCTTCAACCTCTGCAGCAATGCTGGCAGCACTCATACGTTTATTTCCCAAAGACAACCTCTGGATATGACGCTGAGCTATAGCCTAGGCCATCTTTATGTAAAGCAACAATTCTTTTTTTCAGATCCTCAGAGAGTTATTTGCCATGAGGTGCCATGTTGAACTTCCAGTGAGCAGTATGAGAGTGTTAGAGCGATAACACCAAATTTAACACACCTACTCCCCATTCACACCTAAGACCTTGTAACATTAACGAGTCATATGACACCGGGGAGGGAAAATGGCTTAGTGGGCCCAATTTGGACATTTCCACTTAGGGGTGTACTCACTTTTGTTGCCAACGGTTTAGACATTAATGGCTGTGTGTTGAGTTATTTTGAAGGGACAGCAAATTTACAATGTTATACAGGCTGTACACTCACTACTTTACATTGCAGCAAAGTGTTATTTCTTCAGTGTTGTCGCATAAAAAGATATAATAAAATATTTACAAAAATGTGAGGGGTGTACTCACTTTTGTGAGATACTGTATATATACAGTTGTATGCAAAAGTTCAGGCACCCCTGACAATTTCCATGATTTTCATTTAGAAATAATTGGGTGTTTGGATCAGCAATTTCATTTTGATCTATCAAATAACTGAAGGACACAGTAATATTTCAGTAGTGAAATTAGGTTTATTGGATTAACAGAAATGTTCAATATGCCTCAAAACGAAATTACACAGGTGCATCAATTTGGGCACCCTTGTCATTTTGTTAATTTGAATACCTGTAACTACCTAGCACTGATTAACTGGAACACACAATTGGTTTGGTGAGCCCATTAAGCTTTGAACTTCATAGACAGGTGCATCCAATCATGAAAAAAGTTATTTAAGGTGGCCAGTTGCAAGTTGTTGTTTTCTTTGACTTTCCTCTGAAGAGTGACAACATGGGGGCCTCAAAACAACTCTCAAATGACCTGAAAACAAAGATTGTTCAACATTATGGTTTAGGGGAAGGCTACAAAAAGCTATCACAGAGATTTAAGCTGTCAGTGTCCACTGTAAGGAACATAGTGAGGATATGGAAGACCACAAGCACAATTCAGGCCAGAAGTGCCAGGCCAAGTAAAATATCGGAGAGGCAAAGGATGGTGAGAACGGTCAAAAACAGCCAACAGACCACCTCCAAAGACCTACAACATCATTTTACAGCAGATGGTGTCACTGTGCATCGTTCAACAATTCAGCACACTTTGCACAAGGAGAAGCTGTATGGGAGAGTGATGCAGAAGAAGCCTTTTCTGCACACACGCCACAAACAGAGTCGCTTGAGGTATGTAAACGCACATTTGGACAAGCCAGCTTCATTTTGGAAGAAGGTGCTGTGGACTGATGAAACAAAGATTGAGTTATTTGGTCATAACAAGGGGCGTTATGCATGACGGCAAAATAACACAGCGTTCCAAGACAAACACTTGCTACCCAAAGTAAAATTTGGTGGATGTTCCATCATGCTGTGGGGCTGTGTGGCCAGTGCTGGTACTGGGAATCTTGTTAAAGTTGAGGGTCGCATGGATTCCACTCAATATCAGCAGATACTTGAGAATAATTTTGAGGAATCAGTCACAAAGTTGAAGTTACGACGGGGCTGGATATTTCAACAAGACAATGACCCAAAACACTGCTCAAAATCTACTCTGGCATTTATTTAAGTAAAATGTTCTGGAATGGCCATCCCAGTCTTCAGACCTGAAATTCATTCAAAATCTGTGTGGTGGTTTAAAGAGGGCTATCCATGCTCGGCAACCATCAAACCTAACTGAACTGGAGATGTTTTGCAAGGAGGAATGG
This sequence comes from Bombina bombina, assembly GCF_027579735.1. NCBI lineage: Eukaryota > Metazoa > Chordata > Amphibia > Anura > Bombinatoridae > Bombina > Bombina bombina. Next base: position 1,075,056,611 of record NC_069501.1, on the reverse strand, counting down.
TTCAAAATACCTTCATCCAGAATCCAGACACTCATTACAGGCTATAGCAAGCATCTATAGGCTGTACTAAATATTGATGCAATATTTCTGTTGGGGTGTCCAAATTTATGCACCTGTCTAATTTTGTTTTGATGCATATTGCACATTTTCTGTTAATCCAATAAACCTCATTTCACTACTGAAATATTACTGTGTCCATCAGTTATTTGATAGATCAAAATGAAATTGCTGATCCAAACACCCAATAACTTATAAATGAAAATCAGGGAAACTGTCAGGGGTGCCTAAACTTTTGCATACCATTGTGTGTGTGTGTATATATATATATATATATATATATATATATTGTTGCAAATACTGCTGCCATAGACTGCTAAAGACACATGCAAGCTATTAAGATCCTATCAGCCTACCTAGGTTTACTCTTCAACAAAGGATACCAACAGAACAAAGTACATTTGATTAATTTAAGTAAATTGGAAAGTTGTTTTAAATTGCATTCTCTTTGTGAATCACAAAATTTTAATTTTAACTTCACTGACCTGTTAAGTAAAATTGCTTGCATTTAAGGAGAAACTAACAGGTAGTGTGAATCAACTCTGGAACGCTAAATTCCACAGAAAAACAACAACAAAAAACAACAGATTTTCAAAAAGGAAAGCTCAATAAGACATTTTGAAAATTAAATGAGTATCATGTCTGTTTCGCTGTATTAGCAGTAAGAATGAGCCACAGGAGGGAAACAAACAGCACATACAAATACCCAGCATCCAAAGACTCTGGAATACCACTTAAAGGGACAGTAAAGTCATAATTAGACACTCATGATTCAGACAGAGCATACAATTTTAAACAACTTTCAATTTTACTTCTATTATTTAATTTGCATCATTCTCTTGGTATCCTTTGTTGAAGAGTGTATCTAGGCAAGCTCAGGAGCAGCAAAGCACCTGGATGGTGGCTGCATATATATATATATATATATATATATATTTATATATATATATTTTTATATATATATATATATATATATATATATATATATATATATATACATACATATTCCAAGAAGGCACTAAGCAAATACCCAAATATGGCACTACAATGTGAAATATTTCTTTGTATACAAACAGGCAGGCACATACACATTCTACACCAGGTGTTATAAGCCTGTTCCCATTTATAAAATATCTATAATCAATGTGCAATTAAAGGTTGTCTATCTTATCATTTAATATTGCTTTTATTTTTTTATCCCATGCTTTTGTATCACAAGTTACTAAAGCAACCTATTGTAGACAATGTTAGACAACAAATCAAAAAGGATTATTTATAAGAAATGTGTTACAATAATATTAAATGGTAAAACCACAAGCCTGCAGTGTCTACATGACAGATGTGGTATTTAGCTCTACACTGCAGGCAGGAAGAAAATACTGTAATTCTATTTAAATGGGCTGAGCAAAAGGGTGAGTCAGCAAACAGATAAGCAAGTCCAAAGATTGACTGTTTAATAATACAATGCTGCCTCTTTTGCTGTATGCCCTATGCTAATCATGGCCCAGAGCAGCTGCCGGTGTCTGCATCTGCAAAGCATATTATTTAGATTGCCTTTTAGCCTTCCAAATGGTACCTATGCACCCCATACAAGTAATAGCACCAGCAATGAGGCATCACTCATGCAAAATCAGGATTCTGACACTGCTGACATATTGAAAACGAGTAACAGCTACTGTTGTGTGAGACTGCATTGCTTTCTAAACCAGGAGCATACAAATGTGCAGGTGATTAAATGGTTTGCAGATCTTACCACTCATCTCTCTATTTTTGTAACAGCGGTGGCACAAATTAGGTCCAGAGTACGTAGGAAACAGGTTAGCAGGTAATGCTGGATAATGAAAAGCTGCTCACTACACCATGTGACCATGTCACATGACATATCAGAGATTCAGCCAGGAGCTGTGTGTAATACAGGAAGACATTCCCATGTTACAACTGTTTTCCTCCTCTAAATCAATTCAATCAGGAAAGCAACCATAAAATACAGTTTTCTATGTTTTCCAAATGTAGGTACCTGCAATGTCATTACCGCTATGAAGAGGGAAATGTATTAGTATTATTATTATTATTATTATTATTATACAAGTCATAAAAATTAAAACTAAGCACATCAGCCTTGTGTAATTTTAAAAGACATTAAACTCTAAAAAAATTCAGGGAAAAAAAATCAAACCACTTCACTCAATGGCAACTAAAGTCTTATAACATCAATGGGCTTATCAATGTGATTAATATAAAAACATAAATTATGCTTACCAGATAATTTCATTTCCTTCTGTATAAGGAGAGTCCACGGCATCATTCCTTACTGTTGGAAAAAAATGACCCTGGCCACCAGGAAGGGGCAAAGACACCCCAGCCAAAGGCTCTCCCACTTCCCCCAGTCATTCTGCCGAGGGAACAAGGAACAGTAGGAGAAATATCAGGGTATAAATGGTGCCAGGAAGAAAAATATAATTTAGAGGGCCGTCCATCGGAGAACACGGGCTGGGGCCGTGGACTCTTCTTATACAGACGGAAATTAAATTATCTGGTAAGCATAATTTATGTTTTTCTTCTTAATATAAGGAGAGTCCACGGCATGGACTGAACTACAGGGGGTGCAGAGGTCGCTACTGTGACCTGCCACTGCACTGATATCATGTGAGTGTGAAATTATGCTTCACTAGTGTCTCTAACTACAGGGGTTAGAGTATCAGTTTTACCCATTGGTGTTTGTGTGTGTGTGTGTGTGTGTGTGTGTGTGTATGTATGTGACTGTGTGTGTGTGTATGTTTGTGGAACTAGCAAATTAGAGACCTTGTTACTTCAGCATGGGGGGCGGGTGGTAAACAGTGTCACTATACACAGTACGGGGGGGGCTGGACCATGTCACTAACTACTGTGGTCACTTTATAAAGTACTGGGGCAGGTAGGGTCAAGCCAGCCATCTCACCGGCAGATTACAGACTGTGTCAATAACTCACTATATACAGTACTGGTGGGTTAAACAGTGTCACTATATACAGTAGTAGGTCAGACCATCTCACAGACTGTGGGCACAGGGTACCTCCTTTTGCAGACATGTAATCTGATTCACCTTTTTTGGGGTGGGGGGGGGCCTTCTTAGATTCTTGCCCCTGGGCCCTGTGGTTTCTAGTTACGCCTCTGGTCCGCGGCATCATTCCTTACTGTTGGGAAACCTATATCTAAGCTCTAGAGGACACTGAATGATAACGGGAGGGACAAAAAGAGAGGCGGACCCTAATCTGAGGGCACCACAGCCTGCAAAACCTTTCTCCCGAAAGCTGCTTCAGCCAAAGCAAAAACATCAAACTTGTAAAATTTAGAAAAAGTATGTAAGGAGGACCAGGTAGCCGCCTTACAAATCTGATCCATAGAGGCCTCGTTCTTAAAGGCCCAAGAGGAAGCCACTGTTCTAGTATAATGAGCCGTAATCCTCTGAGGAGGTTTATGTCCCGCTGTCTCATAAGCTAAGCGGATAACACTCCTTAACCAAAAAGATAGGGAAGTCTAAGAGACCTTCTGATCCTTACGCTGCCTGGAATAGACAACAAACAAGGACAAAGTTTGTATAAAATCCTTAGTATTGTGAAGATAGAACTTCAAGGCGCGAACCACGTCCAAATTATGAAGCAAACATTCCTTCGAACTTAGTACGTAGGACAGACTTATCGGAGTGGAACACCAGATAAGAGGCTCACATTGCAATGCAGCAATCTCAGATACTCTGCACGCAGAAGCAATAGCCAATAGAAAAATAACCTTCCAGGACAAAAATGTAATGTCAATTTCATGCATAGGCTCAAACAGAGCCCGTTGCAAAACCTTAAGAACAAGATTTAGCCCTCAAGGAGGAGTGTTAGATCTAAACACAGGTATGATCCTAATCTGAGCCTTAACAAAGGACTGTACATCTGGAAGCTCCAAGAGCCTCTTGTGCAGTTAAACAGACAGGGCCGAAATATGTCCCCTCATGGATCTGGTAGAAAGGCCCTTCTCCAGTCCATCCTGGAGAAATGACAGGATCCTGACAACCTTAACTTTATGCCAAGAAAATCCGCGCTCTTCACACCAGAAAAAGTAGGTTCTCCACACCTTATGATAGATGTGATGAGTAACAGGCGTACGAGTTTGAATGAGAGTATCAATGACTCTCTCAGAAAAACCTCTCTTGGCTAGAACTAAGCATTCAATCTCCACGCAGTAAGCCTCAGAGAATCTAGATTTTGGTGAAAAAAGGACCTTGTTTCAGCAGGTCCCTGCGACAAGTTAACTTTCACAGAGGAGATGATGGCATCCCCACCAGATCCGCGAACCACATCCTTCGCGGCCACGATGGAGCAATCAGTATCACTGATGCCTGCTCCTGCTTGATGCAAGCCACTACACGAGGAAGGAGTGGTAACGGCGGTAAAAAGTAAATTAGACTGAACCTCAAGGAATTGCTAATGCATCTATTAGCTCTGCCTGAGGATCCCTGGACCTCAACCCATATCTGGGTAGCTTGGTATTGAGACGGGACACCATGAGATCTATCTCTGGCGTCCCCCACCTGTTGCATATCTCTGCAAACAGTTTTGGATGGAGAGACCATTCCCCCAGATGAAAAGATTGTCTGCTGAGAAAATCCGATTCCCAGTTGTCCACACCAGGAATGTTGATCTCTTACAGCGAACAGCTGTGGGCCTCCGCCCACTCCAGAATCCAAGATACTTCCCTCATTGCTAGGGAGCTTCTCATTCCCCCCCTGATGGTTGATGTAAGCCACTGAGGTTATATTGTCTGATTGGAATCTGATAAACTAGGACGAACCCAGAAGGGGCAGAGCCTTCAGAGCATTGAAGATTGCCCAAAGTTCCAGAATATTGATCGAAAAGCCAAAAACCTTAGCATTTAGGCGAATAATCTGCATGTTTGCATCACAGATAAAAGATTTAGCAATTCTCAAGGCTTTAATTCTTTCCTGGATAACGTTGAGGGACCCTCCACCTCGATTAATTCCGATAAGGAGTCGCAACAGTAGGTAGCTGCTCTAGCAACCACGGCAACAGGCGCTGCCGGTTGAAATAAATATCTTGTATGTTGATATGTTGAAACATCTTTCTTAGAAGAGTTTCCATCTTCTTATCCATCAGTTCTCTGAAGGACGAGCTATCATCAAGCAGGATAGTAGTATGTTTGGCAAGCGTGGAGATAGCCCCATCCAACTTAGGGACAGAACCGCACAACTTCAATTGAGAGTCTGGGAGTGGGAACCATTTTTTAAAGGAAGACGAAGGGGAAAAGGAAGTTTCAATTCTGTCCCATTCATTCTTAATAATGTTCGCCATCTTTACAGGCACAGGAAAAGTTAAAGGCAGCTTGGCCTCTGGAACCTCTAAGGTAGACAGGGCTGTTCAAGTGTTTAATCTTAAACCTAAAGGCTGGTTCCTCCGCAGCAGAAGGTTTAGAGGCAGCAGACTCCAACCCAGGAAGTTCACCCTCTGAAGCATCAGAGTGTGACTCATCCTTAGATAACAGACAGAGCAAAAAAATCCAATAAATTACATTACGACCCCGGGGCAGGAGAGCTATGTTTAACCTTTCGCTTGCGTTTACCAGGGTGAGGTAAAGCACTGAGGGCCTCAGACACCGCCGTTTTTAACTGCGCGGTAAAATCTGACGGTAAAAGGCCCCCTCCAGATGGAGGATTAAGCGTGCTATGGTAAGCTGCGTGTATAGAAGGAGATGAATGTTGGGTATGCACCTCACGGACGGCGAGTCCTCAGAGGTGGATGGCTCAGTGGTATTAAAAGGGTTAACCTTTTTTGACTGAATAACGCGGTCAAGGCATGTGGAACATAGTTGAGAGGGCGGGCATACCAAGGCCTCCTCACAATATTAAACGGTATTACTATTTGAAATAGAGGGAGTACCCTCTAATATCTCAGAATCCTCCATAGCTTAAGCTAATGACAGCAGGACACAGAAAATAAACGATCTTTATTTCTCAAAAAACGGCACCTTTATACTCCCAATGGCTGGGGCACTCACCACCTCCTAGACCCAGACAATGCAGAGAAATAGCGTCTTCTCTGACAGCCAGCTCGGTCAGGAAAGAGGAAGTGAAAGCGAGACCACTCCAGATCACATGGTGCGCAAGGCAGGACCACCCCTGCTATGAGAAAAAGCATGCCAAGCTACAAGCTGCGCAGCACTCAAAGTAAAAGTAAAAACCTGTGCGTTCCAGCCACATAACAAACAGCCTACGAGCCCAATAAATATCACACATAAAGCAGCATAAAATCAAAGCATCACATTTGATTAATCCCCACTGTTAAGTAATTCCGCTCAGGAAATACTAACCCATGATTTTATTAAGATAAAAGGAGTCACACAGTGACCCTGTCTTCTAGCGTTTTCCACATATGTAAAAATTGAAACGATCTTACCAGAATCCATGCGGTGGAACAGAAACACAGTCTCTCAAGTGTGACAGTCTTGTAGCATCGCTCCTAACATGGACTTGAGTGAAAAAAACAAGCAGGCAGTGAAACTCGTCAACACTGATTGCTTAGGAGCTGTTAGCAGGCAGTCTGGATGAGTTTGCAGAAAGACTCTCCCTGCATACCAAGGCTCTAACTTTTGTCAATGCTCTCACTGAGAGGCTGACAAGACTACTTAAAACTCCAGTCCCATATCGAAGGGCAGATACCCTTCTTAAGGAACTACTCCAAAATCTTCTGACCCTTCTCTGCCATCCTCCTGTGATGAAAGGCAAAGAATGACTGGGGGATGGAGGAAGTGGGAGAGGTATTTAAGACTTTGGCTGGGGTGTCTTTGCCTCTTCCTGGTGGCCAGGTTCAGTATTTCCCAACAGTAAGGAATGATGCCATGGACTCTCCTTATATTAAGAAGGAAATGTATATTAACATCACACACACACACACATATATATATATATATATATATATATATATATATATATATATATATCCTTGCCCCACTCCTTTATGCCAATTTTCTCCTACAAAAAAAAAACATAATTTATGTAAGAACTTACCTGATAAATTCATTTCTTTCATATTAGCAAGAGTCCATGAGCTAGTGACGTATGGGATATACATTCCTACCAGGAGGGGCAAAGTTTCCCAAACCTCAAAATGCCTATAAATACACCCCTCACCACACCCACAATTCAGTTTAACGAATAGCCAAGAAGTGGGGTGATAAAAAAGTGCAAAAGCATATAAAATAAGGAATTGGAATAATTGTGCTTTATACAAAAATCATAACCACCACAAAAAAAGGGCGGGCCTCATAGACTCTTGCTAATATGAAAGAAATGAATTTATCAGGTAAGTTCTTACATAAATTATGTTTTCTTTCATGTAATTAGCAAGAGTCCATGAGCTAGTGACGTATGGGATAATGATTACCCAAGATGTGGATCTTTCCACACAAGAGTCACTAGAGAGGGAGGGATAAAATAAAGACAGCCAATTCCTGCTGAAAATAATCCACACCCAAAATAAAGTTTAATGAAAAACATAAGCAGAAGATTCAAACTGAAACCGCTGCCTGAAGTACTTTTTTTACCAAAAACTGCTTCAGAAGAAGAAAATACATCAAAATGGTAGAATTTAGTAAAAGTATGCAAAGAGGACCAAGTTGCTGCTTTGCAAATCTGATCAATCGAAGCTTCATTCCTAAACGCCCAGGAAGTAGAAACTGACCTAGTAGAATGAGCTGTAATCCTCTGAGGCGGAGTTTTACCCGACTCAACATAGGCAAGATGAATTAAAGATTTCAACCAAGATGCCAAAGAAATGGCAGAAGCTTTCTGGCCTTTTCTAGAACCGGAAAAGATAACAAATAGACTAGAAGTCTTACGGAAAGACTTAGTAGCTTCAACATAATATTTCAAAGCTCTAACAACATCCAAAGAATGCAATGATTTCTCCTTAGAATTCTTAGGATTAGGACATAATGAAGGAACCACAAGTTCTCTACTAATGTTGTTGGAATTCACAACTTTAGGTAAAAAATCAAAAGAAGTTCGCAACACCGTCTTATCCTGATGAAAAATCAGAAAAGGAGACTCACAAGAAAGAGCAGATAATTCAGAAACCCTTCTGGCAGAAGAGATTGCCAAAAGGAACAAAACTTTACAAGAAAGTAATTTAATGTCCAATGAATGCATAGGTTCAAACGGAGGAGCTTGAAGAGCCCCCAGAACCAAATTCAAACTCCAAGGAGGAGAAATTGACTTAATGACAGGTTTTATACGAACCAAAGCTTGTACAAAACAATGAATATCAGGAAGAATAGCAATCTTTCTGTGAAAAAGAACAGAAAGAGCAGAGATTTGACCTTTCAAGGAACTTGCGGACAAACCCTTATCTAAACCATCCTGAAGAAACTGTAAAATTCTCGGTATTCTAAAAGAATGCCAAGAAAAATGATGAGAAAGACACCAAGAAATATAAGTCTTCCAGACTCTATAATATATCTCTCTAGATACAGATTTACGCGCCTGTAACATAGTATTAATCACAGAGTCAGAGAAACCTCTTTGACCAAGAATCAAGCGTTCAATCTCCATACCTTTAAATTTAAGGATTTCAGATCCTGATGGAAAAAAGGACCTTGCGACAGAAGGTCTGGTCTTAACGGAAGAGTCCACGGTTGGCAAGAGGCCATCCGGACCAGATCCGCATACCAAAACCTGTGAAGCCATGCCGGAGCTACCAGCAGAACAAACGAGCATTCCTTCAGAATCTTGGAGATTACTCTTGGAAGAAGAACTAGAGGCGGAAAGATATAGGCAGGATGATACTTCCAAGGAAGTGATAATGCATCCACTGCCTCAGCCTGAGGATCCCGGGATCTGGACAGATACCTGGGAAGTTTCTTGTTTAGATGAGACGCCATCAGATCTATTTCTGGAAGTTCCCACATTTGAACAATCTGAAGAAATACCTCTGGGTGAAGAGACCATTCGCCCGGATGCAACGTTTGGCGACTGAGATAATCCGCTTCCCAATTGTCTATACCTGGGATATGAACCGCAGAGATTAGACAGGAGCTGGATTCCGCCCAAACCAGAATTCGAGATACTTCTTTCATAGCCAGAGGACTGTGAGTCCCTCCTTGATGATTGATGTATGCCACAGTTGTGACATTGTCTGTCTGAAAACAAATGAACGATTCTCTCTTCAGAAGAGGCCAAAACTGAAGAGCTCTGAAAATTGCACGAAGTTCCAAAATATTGATCGGTAATCTCACCTCCTGAGATTCCCAAACTCCTTGTGCCGTCAGAGATCCCCACACAGCTCCCCAACCCGTGAGACTTGCATCTGTTGAAATTACAGTCCAGGTCGGAAGCACAAAAGAAGCCCCCTGAATTAAACGATGGTGATCTGTCCACCACGTTAGAGAGTGTCGTACAATCGGTTTTAAAGATATTATTTGAGATATCTTTGTGTAATCCTTGCACCATTGATTCAGCATACAGAGCTGAAGAGGTCGCATGTGAAAACGAGCAAAGGGGATCGCGTCCGATGCAGCAGTCATAAGACCTAGAATTTCCATGCATAAGGCTACCGAAGGGAATGATTGTGACTGAAGGTTTCGACAAGCTGAAATCAATTTTAGACGTCTCTTGTCTGTTAAAGACAGAGTCATGGACACTGAATCTATCTGGAAACCCAGAAAGGTCACCCTTGTCTGAGGAATCAATGAACTTTTTGGTAAATTGATCCTCCAACCATGATCTTGAAGAAACAACACAAGTCGATTCGTATGAGATTCTGCTAAATGTAAAGACTGAGCAAGTACCAAGATATCGTCCAAATAAGGAAATACCACAATACCCTGTTCTCTGATTACAGACAGAAGGGCACCGAGAACCTTTGTAAAAATTCTTGGAGCTGTAGCTAGGCCAAACGGCAGAGCCACAAACTGGTAATGCTTGTCCAGAAAAGAGAATCTCAGGAACTGATAATGATCTGGATGAATCGGAATATGCAGATATGCATCCTGTAAATCTATTGTGGACATATAATGCCCTTGCTGAACAAAAGGCAAGATAGTCCTTACAGTTACCATTTTGAACGTAGGTATCCTTACATAACGATTCAATATTTTTAGATCCAGAACTGGTCTGAAGGAATTCTCCTTCTTTGGTACAATGAAGAGATTTGAATAAAACCCCATCCCCTGTTCCGGAACTGGAACTGGCATAATTACTCCAGCCAACTCTAGATCTGAAACACAATTCAGAAATGCTTGAGCTTTCACTGGATTTACTGGGACACGGGAAAGAAAAAATCTCTTTGCAGGAGGTCTCATCTTGAAACCAATTCTGTACCCTTCTGAAACAATGTTCTGAATCCAAAGATTGTGAACAGAATTGAACCAAATTTCTTTGAAAAAACGTAACCTGCCCCCTACCAGCTGAGCTGGAATGAGGGCCGCACCTTCATGTGGACTTAGAAGCAGGCTTTGCCTTTCTAGCAGGCTTGGATTTATTCCAGACTGGAGATGGTTTCCAAACTGAAACTGCTCCTGAGGATGAAGGATCAGGCTTTTGTTCTTTGTTGAAACGAAAGGAACGAAAACGATTATTAGCCCTGTTTTTACCCTTAGATTTTTTATCCTGTGGTAAAAAAGTTCCTTTCCCACCAGTAACAGTTGAGATAATAGAATCCAACTGAGAACCAAATAATTTGTTACCCTGGAAAGAAATGGAAAGTAGAGTTGATTTAGAAGCCATATCAGCATTCCAAGTCTTAAGCCATAAAGCTCTTCTAGCTAAAATAGCTAGAGACATAAACCTGACATCAACTCTAATAATATCAAAAATGGCATCACAGATAAAATTATTAGCATGCTGAAGAAGAATAATAATATTATGAGAATCATGATCTGTTACTTGTTGCGCTAAAGTTTCCAACCAAAAAGTTGAAGCTGCAGCAACATCAGCCAATGATATAGCAGGTCTAAGAAGATTACCTGAACACAGATAAGCTTTTCTTAGAAAGGATTCAATTTTCCTATCTAAAGGATCCTTAAACGAAGTACCATCTGACGTAGGAATAGTAGTACGTTTAGCAAGGGTAGAAAATAGCCCCATCAACTCTAGGGATTTTGTCCCAAAATTCTAATCTGTCAGACGGCACAGGATATAATTGCTTAAAACGTTTAGAAGGAGTAAATGAATTACCCAATTTATCCCATTCTTTGGAAATTACTTCAGAAATAGCATTAGGAACAGGAAAAACTTCTGGAATAACCACAGGAGATTTAAATACCTTATCTAAACGTTTAGAATTAGTATCAAGAGGACCAGAATCCTCTATTTCTAAAGCAATTAGTACTTCTTTAAGTAAAGAACGAATAAATTCCATTTTAAATAAATATGAAGATTTATCAGCATCAATCTCTGAGACAGAATCCTCTGAACCAGAAGAATCATCAGAATCAGAATGATGATGTTCATTTAAAAATTCATCTGTAGGGAGAGAAGTTTTAAAAGATATTTTATGTTTACTAGAAGGAGAAATAACAGACATAGCCTTCTTGATGGATTCAGAAACAAAATCTCTTATGTTATCAGGAACATTCTGCACCTTAGATGTTGAAGGAACTGCAACAGGCAATGGTACTTTACTAAAGGAAATATTATCTGCATTAACAAGTTTGTCATGACAATTAATACAAACAACAGCCGGAGGAATAGCTACCAAAAGTTTACAGCAGATACACTTAGCTTTGGTAGGTCCAGCACTAGACAGCGATTTTCCTGAAGTATCTTCTGACTCAGATGCAACGTGAGACATCTTGCAATATGTAAGAGAAAAAACAACATATAAAGCAAAATTGATCAAATTCCTTAAATGACAGTTTCAGGAATGGGAAAAAATGCCAAAGAACAAGCTTCTAGCAACCAGAAGCAATGAAAAATGAGACTTAAATAATGTGGAGACAAAAGCGACGCCCATATTTTTTTAGCGCCAAATAAGACGCCCACATTATTTGGCGCCTAAATGCTTTTGGCGCCAAAAATGACGCCACTTCCGGAACGCCGACATTTTTGGCGCAAAATAACGTCAAAAAATGACGCAACTTCCGGCGACACGTATGACGCCGGAAACGGAAAAGATTTTTTTTGCGCCAAAAAAGTCTGCGCCAAGAATGACGCAATAAAATGAAGCATTTTCAGCCCCCGCGAGCCTAACAGCCCACAGGGAAAAAAGAGTCAAATTTTTGAAGGTAAGAAAAAATTATTAATTCAAATGCATTATCCCAAATATGAAACTGACTGTCTGAAAATAAGGAATGTTGAACATTCTGAGTCAAGGCAAATAAATGTTTGACTACATATATTTAGAACTTTATAAACAAAGTGCCCAACCATAGCTTAGAGTGTCACAGAAAATAAGATTTACTTACCCCAGGACACTCATCTACATGTTTGTAGAAAGCCAAACCAGTACTGAAACGAGAATCAGCAGAGGTAATGGTATATAAATAAGAGTATATCGTCGATCTGAAAAGGGAGGTAAGAGATGAATCTCTACGACCGATAACAGAGAACCTATTAAATAGACCCCGTAGAAGGAGATCACTGCATTCAAATAGGCAATACTCTCCTCACATCCCTCTGACATTCACTGCACGCTGAGAGGAAAACCGGGCTCCAACTTGCTGCGGAGCGCATATCAACGTAGAATCTAGCACAAACTTACTTCACCACCTCCATAGGAGGCAAAGTTTGTAAAACTGAATTGTGGGTGTGGTGAGGGGTGTATTTATAGGCATTTTGAGGTTTGGGAAACTTTGACCCTCCTGGTAGGAATGTATATCCCATACGTCACTAGCTCATGGACTCTTGCTAATTACATGAAAGAAAAGACATACTATATGAGACTTAATATTTTAGACAAACAAAGAGCTCTACATTAAAATTATAATTAAGCATTATAATACTTTTATACTCCATCAAATCTATATAGCTGCAAGTTAATTACAAAAAGTAAATGGTAATACGTTGTCATTAACTCCCTTGTTAAAGGGATAGAAAGGTCAAAACTGAAATGTGTATATGTGCATTTCAATTTAAAATACAAGCATTTTTGCAGTATATACTCAATTAGCAAAAATGCTTATAAAAAAGGTGTTTACAGCAGCATACGCACATATCCTGTGAGGAACCGGTGCACCAGTATTCAAACACCATGCTTGCTCAGAGAGCTGGTAGTGGTGTGTATTGCTTCTGAAAATGCAATGTGTGTCATACAAGCCACTGCTGACTCTCTGAGAAGGTGTGGTGTTTTTTTAGAAGCATTTTTGCTAATGTATGATGCAAAAATGCTTCTATTTCAGACTGAAATGCACATTTAATTTTTTATATTTCTATCCCTTTAAGGTTTAGTTGAGGACACATACAATTTTTCTTTTTTCTTGGTTTCTTGTTAAAAATTCTCCTATGTACATTTTTCTAAGCAGATTTGGCACACTCATTTTAGCAAACCAAGATATTAATCCATGCGGATGTGCAGGTCATGAATAGTTCTATACTTAGCATTAGACTAATGTGAACAGCGATGAATCATTCTAGTTATTCCCTGAGAGGAAACAGTGTTTGGTTTTTACAGCAGCACATTAGATGAACTGTGTCTCTCTAACTGAACACCCACACTTTGACATCAAATCGGCAATGATATGCATCACTGACGCAAGCAGTGACAGGATCAAATATAAAGGCCACAGTATCTGAAACAATAGAGATTGCTGCAGACGTTGTCATACAACCAATAAGCACTAACAGACTGCAGTGGATCAATAAGTCTTAGCTGCCAAAAATAGCTGCAGTATTCTTCCTTTTATAACACGCTGCTTTTTCAAGAAGTATTTTAGGCTACAAACAGAACTTTATGTTAACGCACAAAAATAAACCTAAAACATATGTAATGGCAGAATTGATTTTTTTCCCCCCACAGAAAAGAGCACTAGGAATACCTGGCTAAATGCACTAAGACTATGACATGCACAGTAAGAGACAAAACACTCATCTTTGATATAAGAGAGGAGGCTGGTGTATTTTGTGTGTGTTTGGTCTTCTATGTTTGGTGAGGTCTTACTGAGTTGGTACTGAAGAGAGTCTTTCTAACTCAATGTTTTCATTTAATTAACTGGTTATAACTAAACAGAGTCATTTCAAACCCTTTGTCTGAAGCTGATTTTAGTCTCTTGTACACTTTGCATTTCAATGCTTCTTCTTTGAGGTACTTACACAAATCATACCTTGTTTCATCAGGAGACCATCATACCTTGTTTCATCAGGAGACCATCATACCTTGTTTCATCAGGAGACCATCATACCTTGTTTCATCAGGAGACCAAAAACTTTAATAACTTCAGTTTACACTCACACACACTATATATATATATATATATATATATATATATATATATATATATATATATATACACAATCTGATTAATGAAAGCAAATTAAAACCAATGAAATGCTGAATGATTGCCTTTGTACCTGAGGATGGATACCCATGGTTACATTTTTACATGGCAGGGGTGAGATTTTTGTAATTTAGGAATTAAGGGATACTAAATGCTGAGAAGCCAGATACACAGTTTTTAGAACACATGAAGGGGCATTTGTATATAGATTATGTTGAATAATCCAAAAAGCTAAGAGCCTTAGTAACATTTTAGGAGATGTTACCCATGGCTCTGAGGATGTGTAAGGCTCTGTAATGTAAACATCTGATATCATGATATTGATAAGGTTTGTGTGTGCACTCACTCTGCAGTAAAAAAACAATGATAATGTGATTTAAAGTAGAATTATGGTCACAAGGCATCTAAGTTTTATTGTATTTTACTATTAACACTTATACCAAGTAAATGTGAAGCAAGTAACACTGGCAGAGGAAGCAGGAGGCATGAGGCAGTAACATTGAAAGCAAAACAGGTCACCTTTCACTTTGGGATGAAACTGGTAAGCTTGAATTTGCAGCAAATACATTATCTTGCATAGGTATGCATTCTGCAGAGAACCTGGTCTGCTGACCATAAATTGATAGACATATAGACATCAACATAGATAAACAGACTGCACATACTATTGGTTCATAAAATAAAGTCATTGGGCTAATTGCAAGGACTATTTTCCTTTGTGTGTACACATGTATTTCCCTTGCAGGACCGGGGACAATTTGTTAAAGGGAGAAGAGGGGGAAAAGGAGTCCAATCCAGCCCCATTCATTCTTAATAATATTCGCCATCTAACAGGAGCAAGGAAGGTTAAGGTACCACCCTGTCCTCAAACTCTATCCAATTTAGGAATTAAAGGTTCATCAGGCAATTTGGCCTCTGGAACCTCTGAATTCGCCAAAAACTTCCTTTGGAAGAAAGCACAAAATTCCTAAACTTAAGTCTGGTTCCTCCGCAGCTGGAGGTTTAGAGGCAGCAGACTCCGACCCAGAATGTTCATACTCTGAAGTCTCAGAAAGAACTTCATCCTCGGATAACCCTCAGTTAAATCCAATAAATTATCTGATATACTCTGGGAAGCAGTGCATTACGTAACCTTTCGGTTGCGCTTAGCAGGGAGAGGTAAAGCATTAAAGGCCGCAGACACCCCGCCGTCTTAAGCAGTAACGTCTGGTGAAAAAAGGCCCCCTCCATATGGAGGATCAGCAATGCTACGGGAAAACTGCATTTGTAGAGATATAAGAATGTAGGGTATGCTCCTCACTGGACGACAACTCCTCAGAGGTGGACGGCTCTGTGGTATCAAACATGTTTCAAGGCATATGGAACATCATTGAGAGGGCGGAACTAAGGCCTCACCATATAAGCAGGAATTACTCATTAGGAATAGAGGGAGTGCGCTCTAAAGTAACAGAATCTTTCATCACTAGTGCAATAACCGGAGAACTAGAGAAATAAAACATCTTTATTTTATTAAACAAAACAACACCCTTATACCCCAATGGTTGGGGCACTCACCACCTCCTATTACCCAGACAGTACAGAGATTTATGACTCCTCTCTGATAGACGCCTGGTCAGGAAAAAAGAGAATGAATCACATGGTGCACAATGCAGGACCGTCCCTGCTATGAGAAAGCGCGCCAAGCTTGTAAGCTGCATGGCTTTCAAAGTGAAAGTGAAACCTGTATATTCCATAACAGCCTATGAGCCCATAACATTTCACACATAAAGTAGCATAAAATCAAATAAACATATAAGATTATTCCCCCCTGTTCAATAACCCCCCTAAGGAGATATTAACCCTTGATTCTATACAGATAAAAGGAGTCACACTGTGACCCTGTCTTCTTGCGTTATCAGACATGTATAAAATATGAAACAATCTTACCAGAATCTACACTGTGGAACAGGAACACGGTCCTTCAAGTGTGACAGATTGTAGCATCGCTTCTGACATGGACTTGAGTGAAGAAAGCAGGCAGCGAAACTCGTCAACGCTGATTGCTTATGGAGCTGATAATATGAGTTGGGATGGTTTCGCAGAAAGACTCTCCCTGCATCTCCGGGCTCTAACTTTCATCTATGCTCTCAGTGAGAGGCTGACAGGACTACATAAAACTCCAGTTCCATCTCGAAGAGTACTACCCTCCATCAGAGACTACTCTGAAATCTTCTAATGCTTCTCTGCCAACCTCCTGTGACAAATGGCAAATAATGACTGGGGTTATGAGGAAGAGGGGGAGGTATTAAGGCTTTGGCTGGGGTGTCTTTGCCTCCTCCTGTTGGCCAGGTTCAGTATTTCCCACAGCTGTGGACTCTTCCCATACTAAGATGGAAAATAGCATTCCAAGTTTGTGATACTCCTGTAATTTGTAATTAAACTCACCTGTATCATTTGACAGGTGCTGACAATATAGAAATCACACCGGCAACCAGTTAAAATGATAAAAATTGACTCAACCTTTCTGTTGTGTGTCTCTGTGTGCCACAGTGAGCATGGAGAAGAGGAAGAGCAGCAAAGAATTGTCTGAGGATTTGAGAACACAAATTGTGGAAAAGCATGGACAATTTCAAGGTTACAAGCCCATCCCCAGAGATCTTAATGTTCCTGTGTCCACTGTGCGGACATTGTCAAGAAGTTTACAGCCCATGGCGCTGTAGCTTATCGCTCTGGATGTGGACGAATAAGAAAAATTGGTCAAAGATTACAATGAAGGATTGTTCGAATGGTAGATAAAGAACCTTGATCAACTTCCAAACAAATTCAAGCTGACCTTCAGGCACAGGGTACAAATATGTCAGCTTGCACTATACGTTGCCATATGAATGAAAAGGGATGCAATGGTAGGAGTTTGCCAAAACTTACCTGAGGAAGCCAAACTCCTTGTGGGAGAATGTGCTGTGGGCAGACGAAACAAAATTACAGCTTTTTGGTAAAGCCCATAATTCTACTGTTTTCATAAAAAGAAATGAGGCTTTTAAAGAAAAGAACATAGTCCCTACAGTTAAACATGGTGGAGGTTCACTGATGTTTTGGGGTTGCTTTGCTGCTTCAGGCACTGGATGTCTTGACTGCGTGCATGGCATTAAGAAATCTGAAGACTACCAAAGAATTCTATGGTGCAATGTAGGGCCCAGAGTCAGAAAGTTGGTTCTCCGTCAGAGGTCATCGGTCTTACAACAGGAAAATGACCCAAATCACACGTCAAAAGGCACCCAGAAATAGTTTAAGACAAAGCACTGGAGAGTACTGAACTGGCCAACAATGAGTCCATATCTAAATCCCATAGAGCACCTGTGGAGAGATCTCAATACAGCAGTTGGGGAAATGAATGTTTCCAACCAGAGACCTGGAGCAATAATTTTGTCCAGTCCATTTTTGAAGTTTTGCGTGCAATGTGTCAGATTTGGCTTTTTTTCTCCACTTTTTTTGTGTCATACCAATACAAACAAAAGAAATAAACACGAGAATGCCTAAACATTTGTAATTCCAACAATTTTCTTGGCGAAGTGGTACATTATCTGACAGAAATGCAGGGGTGCCAATGTTTAAGT
This sequence comes from Bombina bombina, assembly GCF_027579735.1. Taxonomy (NCBI): domain Eukaryota; kingdom Metazoa; phylum Chordata; class Amphibia; order Anura; family Bombinatoridae; genus Bombina; species Bombina bombina. The sequence goes on along the minus strand of NC_069501.1, from coordinate 1,075,038,492 downwards.
GTTTTCAGACCTTAAAGGGACACTGAACCCAAATGTTTTCTTTTGTGATTCACATAGAGCATGCAATTTTAAGCAACTTTCTAATTTACTCCTATTATCAAATCTTCTTCATTCTCTTTGTATCTTTGCAAGAATGTAAGTTTAGATGCCGGACCATTTTTGGTTGTTGAGTGACATATGGTTGTTGAGTGACATTCAAAAAGTTGTTGTTTATCCTGGGCAGTGGAGAGTTGTTTTCACCCTCTGCCAGTCTGTAGCTTTGTTATTCCAAATGTCTGCTACTTGACCTTGTTCTTATAAACTGCTGTCTTTGAAGGATTTTAAGGATGGAAGCAACCAGATTCTCACTGTATCCAAGTAAAGCCAGAATTGAACTCTTCTTTTCCTTACTAAAACCTTGTCTTTTCAACTCTTTTGGCATGGTCAATTTTTTTTATTTTTTTTATTTTATTCCAATTACTTTTGAGGTACTACTATCCTTGTTTTTTCCATCCAGCTGGTCATATTGCAAGAGGATAGTGATGGCCACAGCAATATTTATTTATAGTTATCCTCATTTAAATAAGATTTGGTTCCGGTGATCACCTAATCAGTACCTCATTAAGTAGAATAAGGTGTGCCTATGTTGGAATTCAATAGACAGACACTTGAATGGAATGGCTGCCATACATGTAGAGATGCTGATTTAATAAAAACATTGGAGTGCTCTCTTAATTATTTCCGTATATATACATACCCCGCTCATACAGCAGGTTAGGGACCGGAGCACCGCTGTAAAGTGAAAACCGCCTTAAAGTGAAACAAGGCAGTTTTAGCTTTCTTTTCACTTGCCAGTGTGTTTAAAGACTTTAAAACATGTTTGAACTAAAATATATTAGAGGTGCAGTTGTGCTACGTTTAGTTTAACACAAGCACAGCACAGTATTCAATTAGGATTCAATAAATACTGTACCTGTAAAATAGTGACAATTACTGTAGTAAAATTTGCCAGACTATCGCACTGAGACACAGATTGCACAGTAATGCTGTAAACAGAGTGAACTAAGCATAACAAAATGGTGCCAGTCACTTTTCTTGCAATCTCACAATGATTACAGCACTGTTTCAAAATCCTTGGAGGCTGAACTGAACAGAGCGCTGTATTAGCGAAGCGCTGTAAAGTGAGGTATACCTGTATATAGAGTTTAGCAGACATGCAGCAGTATCCAGTAGAGTGTCCATCCAGTGGAGATACGGGTATCGCAGAGGAAATCTTGTAGAACTACCATAATCCCACTGCAGAAGGCTGTGACATCTGAGGGCAGCCATGGCAGAAATCCCATGAGAAATACCTTTACTGCTTGTTTGAAAGTGATAGAGCAAATGCTTCAAAAACTGCAGGAAGCACTACAACAGCACTATTCAATAGACACTCGTCCATTAACAAACAAGCAGCAAACAGCCAAACCAGTATTGAAACATATCAGCAGGGGTTATGGAAATAGGAGTATTTGTAGATCCATAAAGGGAGGAAAAAGACAAGTCCCTGTGACCGTTTATAGAGGGTTTAGGAAAAATTTCCTATGAAAAACAAAGAATGGTGAAAAAAAGAATCATAAACCATACCCTGAGGGAAAACCGGACCTAAAAAAAAAGACTTAAAATCCCTTTTCTCTGATGAATTAAATGCACATCTTCATTCTTCAACCACCTCCAGGGGAGGCAAAGTAAAGACTGAGATGTGGGAGGGTTTTTATAGCGCTTTTGGGGTTTGGGACTCTTTGCCTTCTCCTAGTGGTTGAGAATGGTAATTTCCATGAGTAATGGCTCGTGTACTTGCACCACCTGTATGAAAGTGTTTCCCCTTAATGTGTTCCACATTACTTCTTATACCTACTGCAGAGTATCAAATGTATGCAAAATTGTTCCTTCATGTCTCTATTTGAAATCGCTGTTATCATCAAAACCATCACCTGAGAAAAGTCCATAACAATGGGCTGAGTCTGCAAGTATTTATGTTAAGTATTGAAATTATAATTATGGCTGGGGTTTGAATAAACAGAAGCAGCATACTCTCGATGGGGTTAATCAGTGCTACTGACTTCTATATACCTAGTTTTTCTATAGGAAAATGTTTGTTACTCTTATTTTCAAATAACAAATACAGGTAAAGTAGATGTTTGCAAACAATTAAATACATTCACACAAATATTTACAATGTCCCTTTAAGTTTGAACAAAGGTTCTGTTTTAAGCTGAGTAACTTAAATTTAGCGGTTTTCTAGCGACTACAAAACTACCAAATTTAAAGGGCCACTAAACCCAAAATCTTTTTTTTCATGATTCAGATAGAGAATACAAATGTAAACAACATTACAATTTACTTCTATTATTTATTTTGCTTCATTTTTTAGATATCCTTAGTTGAAGAAAAAGCAATGCACATGGGTGAGCCAATCACACGAGGCTTCTATGTGCAGCAACCAATCAGCAGCTACTGAGCATATCTAGATATGCTTTTCAGCAAAGAATATCAAGAGAATAAAACAAATAAGATAATAGAAGTAAATTAGAAAGATGTTTAAAATTGCATTCTCTTTCTAAATCATGAAAGAAAAAATGTGGGTTTAATGTCCCTTTATGTTTTTCAGGAAAATTCCATTGGCTTATAATTAGGATTTGTGTCCAATTCTACAGCTGACGTGACTGAATGCATTTTCATGAAACTTAGAATGCTGATGGCTTTTGACATGGTCAAATGAGCTGTGATGGTTTAAAGTTTATAACTTTTATTACTTGGTTATTTCATACAAATTAGCTTACGTTTTGCAACAGTCCAATGCTCAGTACAGTGAGTCAGTTATGTTGCCACTTGACATGCTCAGTAAAGCCCTTTTTAGATCATTATCAATGTATCTGCAGTGGAAAAGTCAATCGCCAGGGGTAGCATACAATAAGAATCATCAGTGCTTTACTGTGATCATAAGGGATTTCGCTAAAATCTCACAATATTTCATAGTAAACTTAATTAAACTGAGGGAGGAAATAAATTAACTGTGCTACACATGTCAGATACACACTGTCTTGCAAGTCATATAGCATATCTCCTGACTGAATAGCTTAAAGTCCCTTTACAATGGAATGTGGCTACTAAGGAAATTTTGAGGTAAAATATCTACCTTTTTTAAAATAGAGATGTTTTAGTAATATTTCCTATTGTATTTTGTCAGATAAGCTGCATCACTTTCAAGTGATTTAAAGGGACAGTATAGACTCATTTTCCTATAACTGCATGTAATAGACACTACTATAAAGAATAAGATGCACAGATACTGATATAAAAATCCATTATAAAACTGTTTAAAAACTTACTTAGAAGCTCTCAGTTTAGCTCCGTTGAAAAGGTAGCTGGAAAGCCCACTGCAAGTGGGAAATAAGACACTCCTCCCCTCCCCCTTCTTTTGCATATGAAAAGACCCTTTACACAAACAGGAGCAAGCTGGAGAAGGTAGCTGACAGTATTCACATAAAACTTTGGGGCTTGGTTAGGAGACTGAAAATCAGAGCAATGTTATTAAAAAATAAGCAAAACTATAAAAAAAATTTTTTTTAAAAAAAACCTTTATGGGCTATATAAATAGATCATCTACAAAACATTTATGCAAAGAAAAAATGAGTGTATAATGTCCCTTTAACATAGAAAGTAATAAACCTCTCTGGGAAAGTGAATCTTAGAGGATATAAATTCTCAGTTTGCAGCAAATACAAAATAAACTTAGATCTATTCACTATAATTTAAATAGTAAACACTATACATGTATTTGTGTCATTAGTATTAAAATAAATGCTGAATATGGCCACTGCCCGCACCATTCGGCCCTTTTCAGAGCTGTAATTCTCGTTGTGTAACTTATTGCCTATGGACTAAAGCCCAGATTGATTACTCCAAATAAGGTAAATGGTGGTTGAAGTTTGGCTATTGAAAACTAATTGTAGTGAAAAGGATCTTAATTTGTTTAAAATGTTAAGACTTTGATGATATGTATTCTACAGCAACACAACAGAATTCTCTTGTTTACTCTCCCTTTAAATTAGTGAGACCTGCAGATACAAAATACTTAGTGAATATAATAAGTTGTGAGAGAACTACAGAAACAACCAGGGAATTCCCCTGTCTCTCCCATTTTTATTGATTTTTTCCTGTATTGTTGCACAGTAGTGTAGCAGCTTAGGTCTGCCTTTTGCTTGAAATGACAGTTGTATTTTTTCCTTTTAAAATAAGTTCCCTGGCTATGATAAAACATGTCAAATGTACCTGCTAATAGCCTGCGGGCTATGTAAGTGCTGATGTTGCAACAGTCTTACCTGACAGGTACCCACTCCACTGCTTACCAACCAAAAACCAGTCTGCTTTCAGTAGATAGCCCACCAAGTGCTGAGCACATTCTAGAAGAGGATTTAAGTGCTGAGTATATCGACGACCCGACAGGAGTAGGGTAGGGACCTATCCCTGCGCCACCTGCAGCAGGCTTGTAACTAACTCCTTCAATGGGAATAATTGTGTCAGTGCCCCATACTCCAATCTCCCCTCTCTCTACATCCTGGAAGGCAAATTTTAAAACTGGCATACTAGTGAGGTGGGAGGGATGAAGTGCTCTTGAAAGTTTTGGGAAACTTTGCCTCCTACTAGTGGCTAGGAAGTGAATCCCATGCGTAATGGATTGTGGACTCTCATTACTTTATGAAAGATAAAGCACACCTTATTTAACCTTTGTAACAGTGTAGGTGATGCCACTATAGAAATGTGCTAGTTTGGCATTGAAGGATGAGCAGGAGTTATATGCAAGGGAGATGGGATGAGGCTGTGTGCAAGGGAGAGGAAGGCAGAGAGGGTGAGAGAGAGAAGGATCAGTGCAATTACAATATTTTGTGCTGTCCCGCAATAAATTAAACAAACTATGTCAGCAAGATAACAGTGGTATTTGGATCACCAATGACATCAAAAGTAATAACTACTAGGGTCCTCCTATACTGCAATGGAAAAAAACATAATTTATGCTTACCCGATAAATGTATTTCTCTTGTGATGTATCGAGTCCACGGATTCATCCTTACTTGTGGGATATTCTCCTCCCCTACAGGAAGTGGCAAATAGAGCACCCACAGCAGAGCTGCCTATATAGCTCCCCCCTTAGCTCCACCCCCCAGTCATTCGACCGAAGGCTAGGAAGAAAAAGGAGAAACCATAGGGTGCAGTGGTGACTGAAAGTTTTAAAATAAAAATATAAATATGCCTGTCTTAAAAAAACAGGGCGGGCCGTGGACTTTATACATCACAAGAGAAATAAATTTATCAGGTAAGCATAAATTATGTTTTCTCTTGTAAGATGTATCAAGTCCACGGATTCATCCTTACTTGTGGGATACCAATACCAAAGCTTTAGGGCACGGATGAAGGGGGGGACAAGACAGGGACCTTAAACGGAAGGCACCACTGCTTGTAGAACCTTTCTCCCAAAAATAGCCTCCGAAGAAGCAAAAGTATTGAATTTGGAAAATTTGGAAAAAGTATGAAGCGAAGAACAAGTCGCCGCCTTACAAATCTGTTCAACAGAAGCCTCATTTTTAAAAGCCCATGTGGAAGCCACAGCTCTAGTAGAATGAGGAGTAATCCTTTCAGGAGTCTGCCGCCCAGCAGTCTCATAGGCCAAACGGATGATGCTTTTCAGCCAAAAGCAAAGAGAGGTAGCCGTAGCCCTTTGACCTCTCCTTTTACCAGAATAAACAACAAACAAAGAAGATGTTTGACGGAAATCTTTAGTTGCTTGTAAGTAGAATTTTAAAGCACAAACTACATCAAGATTGTGTAACAGACGTTCCTTCTTAGATGAAGGATTAGGACACAAAGAAGGAACCACAATTTCTTGATTGATATTCTTATTAGAAACAACCTTAGGAAGAAACCCAGGTTTGGTACGTAAAACCACCTTATCTGCATGGAAAACAAGGTAAGGGGAATCCCATTGTAAAGCAGATAGCTCAGAAACTCTTCGAGCCGAAGAGATAGCTACTAAAAACAAAAGTTTCCAAGATAGAAGCTTAATATCTATGGAATGCATAGGTTCAAACGGAATCCCTTGAAGAACTTTAAGAACTAAGTTTAGACTCCATGGCGGAGCAACAGGTTTAAATACAGGCTTGATTCTGACCAAAGCCTGACTAAATGCTTTAACGTCTGGGACATCTGCCAGACGTTTGTGAAGTAGAATAGACAAAGCAGATATTTGTCCTTTTAGAGAACTAGCAGATAATCCCTTCTCCAAACCTTCTTGGAGAAAAGACAATATTCTAGGAATCCTAATCTTACTCCACGAGTAACCTTTGGATTCACACCAATAAAGATATTTGCGCCAAATCTTATGATAAATCTTCCTGGTGACATGCTTTCTAGCCTGAATCAGGGCATCAATGACCGATTCAGAGAAACCACGCTTTGATAAAATCATGCGTTCAATCTCCAAGCAGTCAGACGCAGAGAAATTAGATTTGGATGCGTGAACGGGCCTTGGATCAGAAGGTCCCGCCTCATTGGCAGAGTCCACGGTGAAACCGAGGACATGTCCACTAGGTCTGCATACCAAGTCCTGCGTGGCCACGCAGGAGCTATCAGAATTACCAAAGCTCTCTCCTGCTTGATTCTGGCAACCAGACGTGGGAGGAGAGGAAACGGTGGAAATACATAGGCCAGATTGAAGGACCAAGACACTGCTAGAGCATCTATCAGTACCGCCTTGGGATCCCGGGACCTGGACCCGTAACGAGGAAGTTTGGCATTCTGACGAGACGCCATCAGATCCAATTCTGGTGTGCCCCATAGCTGAATCAGCTGGGTGAATACCTCCGGAGGGAGTTCCCACTCCCCCGGATGAAGAGTCTCACGACTTAGAAAATCCGCCTCCCAGTTCTCTACTCCTGGGATGTGGATTGCTGAGAGATGGCAAGAGTGATCCTCTGCCCACCGGATTATTTTGGTTATTTCCCTCATCGCTAGAGAACTCCTTGTTCCTCCCTGATGATTGATATAAGCTACAGTCGTGATGTTGTCCAACTGAAACCTGATGAATTTGGCCGCAGCAAGCTGAGGCCATGCCTGAAGTGCATTGAAAATCGCTCTCAGTTCTAAAATGTTTATCGGGAGGAGAGCTTCCTCCCGAGACCATAAGCCCTGTGCTTTCAGGGAGTTCCAGACTGCACCCCAGCCTAGCAGGCTGGCATCTGTCGTTACAATGAGCCACTCTGGCCAGCGGAAGCACATTCCCTAAGACAGGTGGTCCTGAGACAACCACCAGAGAAGAGAATCTCTGGTCTCCTGGTCCAGGTGCAGTTGAGGAGATAAATCTGCATAATCCCCATTCCACTGTTCGAGCATGCATAGTTGCAGTGGTCTGAGGTGTAGACGGGCAAAAGGAACTATGTCCATTGCCGCTACCATGAGTCTGATAACCTCCATACACTGAGCCACTGATGGCCGAGGAATGGAATGAAGAGCTCGACAAGTGGATAAGAGTTTTAACTTTCTGACCTCCGTCAGAAATATTTTCATTTCTACCGAGTCTATCAGAGTCCCTAGGAAGGAAACTCTTATAAGAGGGAAGAGAGAACTCTTTTTTATGTTCACCTTCCACCCGTGAGATGTCAGAAAAGCCAACACGATTTCTGTGTGAGAATTGGCTAGCTGGAAAGTCGACGCCTGAATTAAGATGTCGTCTAGATAAGATGCCACTGCTATGCCCCGTGGTCGTAGAACCGCCAGAAGGGAGCCTAGCACTTTTGTGAAAATTCTGGGAGCCGTGGCCAACCCAAAAGGAAGGGCCACAAACTGGTAATGCCTGTTTATAAAGGCGAATCTGAGGAATTGATGATGATCACTGTGAATAGGGATGTGTAGATACGCATCCTTTAAGTCCACGGTAGTCATATATTGACCCTCCTGGATCAGAGGTAGAATAGTCCGAATAGTCTCCATCTTGAATGATGGAACTTTGAGGAACTTGTTTAGAATTTTGAGATCCAAGATTGGTCTGAAAGTTCCCTCTTTCTTGGGAACCACAAACAGGTTTGAATAAAACCCTAGCCCCTGTTCCTCCTTTGGGACTGGGCGAATCACCCCCATGGTATGTAGGTCTTCTACACAGCGTAAGAACGCCTCTCTCTTTGTCTAGTTTACAGACAATCGAGAAATGTGAAATCTCTCCCTTGGAAGGGAGCCCTTGAATTCCAGAAGATATCCCTGGGACACAATTTCAAAAGCCCAGGGATCCTGAATATCTCTCACCCAAGCCTGAGCGAAGAGAGCGAGTCTGCCCCCTACTAGATCCGGTCCCGGATCGGGGGCTACCCCTTCATGCTGTCTTAGAGGCAGCTGCAGGCTTCTTGGCCTGTTTACCCTTGTTCCAAGCCTGGTTAGGTCTCCAGACTGACTTGGATTGGGCAAAATTCCCCTCTTGCTTTGTAGCAGAGGAAGCTGAAGTGGGACCACTCTTAAAGTTCCGAAAGGAACAAAAATTATTTTGTTTGGCCCTCATCTTATTTGATCTATCCTGAGGGAGGGCATGACCTTTCCCTCCAGTGATGTCTGAAATAATCTCCTTCAGTTCAGGCCCGAATAGGGTCTTACCTTTGAAAGGAATGTTCAAAAGTTTAGATTTAGATGACACATCAGCAGACCAGGACTTAAGCCATAACGCCCTGCGTGCTAAAATGGCAAAATCTGAATTCTTTGCCGCTAATTTAGCCAGTTGAAAAGCGGCATCTGTAATAAAAGAATTAGCCAACTTAAGTGCCTTAATTCTGTCCATAATTTCCTCTAATGGAGTCTCCATTTGAAGAGCCTCTTCTAGAGCCTCAAACCAGAAAGCAGCTGCAGTCGTTACAGGAACAATGCACGCAATAGGTTGGAGAGAAAAACCTTGATGAACAAAAATTTTCTTCAGGAGACCCTCTAATTTTTTATCCATAGGATCTTTGAAAGCACAACTGTCCTCGATAGGTATAGTTGTACGCTTAGACAGAGTAGAAATAGCTCCCTCCACCTTAGGAACTGTCTGCCATGAGTCCCTTATGGTATCAGATATGGGAAACATTTTCTTAAAAACAGGAGGGGGAGTGAACGGAATACCTGGTCTATCCCACTCCTTAGCAATAATATTCACAATCCTCTTAGGGACTGGAAAAACATCAGTGTAATCAGGAACCTCTAAGTATCTATCCATTTTACACAATTTCTCTGGGACCACTATAGGGTCAGAATCATCTAGAGTTGCTAATACCTCCCCTAAGCAATAAGCAGAGGTGTTCAAGCTTAAATTTAAAGGCCGTCATATCAGAATCTGTCTGAGGAAGTGTCTTTCCTGAATCAGAAATTTCTCCCTCAGATAACAAATCCCTCGCCCCTTCAGAGCATTGTGAGGGTATATCAGATACGGCTACTAAAGCGTGAGACGGCTCAGCATTTTTCCTTAACCCAGAGCTGTCCCGCTTTCCTTGTAAACCAGGCAGTTTGGATAAAACCTCAGTGAGGGTTGTATTCATAACTGTGGCCATGTCTTGTAAAGTAAATGAATGTGACGCACTAGAGGTACTTGGCGTCACTTGTGTGGGCGTTACTGGTTGTGACACATTGCGAGAGCTAGATGGCGAACCCTCATTTACTTCTGACTGAGAATCATCTATTGCTCTATTTTTAAGTGCTAATATATGTTCTTTATAATTTATAGACATATCAGTACATTTGGGACATATTCTAAGACGGGGTTCCACAATGACTTCCAAACATATTGAACAAGGATTTTCCTTGGTATCAGACATGTTAAACAGGCTAGTAATGTAACAAGCAAGCTTGGAAAACACTGTAATCAAAGTAAATAACACTTAGAAATAAAACGGTACTGTGCCTTTAAGAGAAAAAAAGCTGCACAAGTTCTGCAAAACAGTGTAAAAAAGCAGTAAACTTAACGAAATGTTTACAGTAGTATCTTACAGCCTTAATAACTTTGCACAACTATGCAAATAAACAATTAACCCCTTAATGGCAAAACCGGATTGAAAAAAACGTCAAAACCGGTAAAAAAGACTTTCAGCACCTTGCCACAGCTCTGCTGTGGCGCCTACCTGCCCTTCAGAACGATTTGTGGGGAAAAAACCTCCTTTACAGCCCTCAAACACAGCAGGAACCTCTAGAGAAGCAGTTGGATGACTCTAAGGAAAAGAAACTGCGCAACTGAGGCGCGAAAATAGGCCCCTCTCACCTCACTCGATGTTTTGAGGCCTATTAGAAAAACACCTGAGTGTCTCTTAATTAACCATGTGGGTTAAAAAAAAACCTAACACAAGCCACAATGACCCCTTTAGTCCCTTCAAAAAACGTTATAATTGCCTCATTTACTGAACAAACAAAAAACGTTTTTTCTAACAGTGTCACCAGTAACAAATGAGCCCTTCAAGCAAGCTGAAATTCCTATCCAAGTGTCTGAACACAGCTTACCCTTTCCCCATGGGGATATTGCCAGCCTTTTCTAGAATAAACACAGTCTGTCTAGAAAAACATAGACTGAACATACCTCATATGTTTTTAATCAAATTCACCCATTTAAAAAGGTATACAAATCAGAATACTTTTTACAATACAGATAACTGTAATTTATATTTCTATAATATATGCAGTGTTCATTATCTTCCTGTAAGTTGTTAGTTGATCCAAATATGGGAGCTTTATCCAGCTGTCCCTCTACCCTAAATAAGTCCTGGTTTTACTTACTGAAACACCAAATCCCAACTAGAAAATAAAAACATGTTAATCAGTCCCACCCTTGTACTGATTAGACATCGCATCTGCATAGTCTCCACAGTCTTCTAGGTTTAGAAAGTAAAATGGTGGCAAATTTTTTGCCAACCGGGTGGCCTTATGAACTAACGAGATGGAGGCATTGTAATACTTTACAACATTTTTGTTATTTATAATTGTTACTCAAGTTATCCAAAGCCCACATTAAATCAATTTTTATTTCATTATTTAATTAATGATGCTTTGTGCAACAAACTAAAAAAACATAATTTATGCTAAACTAATAAATTAATTTATTTCATGGTGGTGAGACTCCACGATCCATTACTCCTGGGAATTACTCTTCCTAGCCAAGCCACTTGGAGGCAAAGATTCCCAAACCCCAAGAGCTCTATAAACCCCTCCCACATCACTTGTCTGACGTATAGCCAAGCAAAAAATGTAGGAAAAGTGATAAGAGCAAAATAATCGCAACAGGGAAAAAAGATGTGTGCAAAAACAAACCAACACCATAAAAAACAGGGTGGGGTCTAGTGGACTTTAATCACCATGAAAGAAATTAATTTATCAGGTAGACATAAAACAGAATTTATGCTTACCTGATAAATTTCTTTCTCCTACGGTGTGTCCGGTCCACGGCTTCATCCTTACTTGTGGGATATTCTCTTCCCCAACAGGAAATGGCAAAGAGAGCACAGCAAAAGCTGCCCATATAGCCCCCCTCTGGCTCCGCCCCCCAGTCATTCGACCGACGGTTAGGAGAAAAAGGAGAAACCATAGGGTGCCGTGGTGACTGTAGAGTATAGAAAGAAAAAATTTGAAACCTGACTAAAAGCCAGGGCGGGCCGTGGACCGGACACACCGTAGGAGAAAGAAATTTATCAGGTAAGCATAAATTCTGTTTTCTCCTACATTGGTGTGTCCGGTCCACGGCTTCATCCTTACTTGTGGGAACCAATACCAAAGCTTTAGGACATGGATGAAGGGAGGGAACAAGTCAGGTTACCTAAACGGAAGGCACCACGGCTTGCAAAACCTTTCTCCCAAAAATAGCCTCCGAAGAAGCATAAGTATCGAATTTGTAAAATTTGGCAAAAGTGTGCAGAGAAGACCAAGTCGCTGCCTTACATATCTGCTCAACAGAAGCCTCGTTCTTGAAGGCCCATGTGGAAGCCACAGCTCTAGTAGAGTGAGCTGTAATTCGTTGAGGAGGCTGCCGTCCGGCAGTCTCATAAGCCAATCGGATTATGCTTTTCAGCCAAAAAGAGAGGTAGCAGTAGCTTTCTGTCCTCTCCTCTTACCAGAATAAACGACAAACAAAGATGAAGTCTGTCTGAAATCCTTTGTTGCATCTAAATAAAATTTTAAAGCACGGACCACATCTAAATTGTGTAACAAATGTTCCTTCTTCGAAACTGGATTCGGACACAGAGAAGGAACAACTATTTCCTGGTTAATATTCCTGTTGGAAACCACTTTTGGAAGAAAAACAGGTTTGGTACGCAAAACAACCTTATCTGCATGGAATACCAGATAGGGTGGATCACACTGCAAAGCAGACAATTCAGAAACTCTTCTAGCAGAAGAAATAGCAACCAAAAACAGAACTTTCCAAGATAGTAACTTAATATCTATGGAATGTAGAGGTTCAAACGGAACCCCTTGAATAACTGAAAGAACTAAATTTAGACTCCATGGAGGAGTCATGGGTCTGTAAACAGGCTTGATTCTGACTAAGGCCTGTACAAAAGCTTGTACATCTGGCACAGCTGCCAGGCGTTTGTGTAACAAAACAGACAAAGCAGATATCTGTCCTTTTAGAGAACTCGCTGACAACCCTTTATCCAAACCCTCTTGGAGAAAGGAAAGAATCTTAGGAATTTTAATTTTACTCCAAGAGAATCCCTTGGATTCACACCAACAGATATATTTTTTCCATATTTTATGGTAAATTTTCCTAGTCACAGGTTTTCTAGCTTGGACCAGAGTATCTATAACTGAATCTGAAAACCCACGCTAAGATAAAATCAAGCGTTCAATTTCCAAGCAGTCAGCTGCAGAGAGACTAGATTTGGATGTTCGAATGGACCTTGTACTAGAAGATCCTGTCTCAAAGGTAGCTTCCATGGTGGAGCCGATGACATATTCACCAGGTCTGCATACCAAGTCCTGCGTGGCCACGCAGGAGCTATCAGAATCACCGAGGCCTTCTCCTGTTTGATCCTGGCTACGAGCCTGAGAAGGAGAGGAAACGGTGGAAACACATAAGCTAGGTTGAACGACCAAGGCGCCACTAATGCATCCACCAGTGTCGCCTTGGGATCCCTGGATCTGGACCTGTACCGAGGAACCTTGAAGTTCTGACGAGACGCCATCAGATCCATGTCTGGAATGCCCCATAATTGAGTTAACTGGGCAAAGACCTCCGGGTGGAGTTCCCACTCCCCCGGATGGAAAGTCTGACGACTCAAATAATCCGCCTCCCAGTTGTCTACTCCTGGGATGTGAATTGCAGATAGATGGCAGGAGTGATCCTCCGCCCATTTGATGATCTTGGATACCTCTCTCATCGCCAAGGAACTCTTTGTTCCTCCCTGATGATTGATGTAAGCTACAGTCGTCATGTTGTCCGACTGAAATCTTATGAATCCGGCCTTCGCTAGTTGAGGCCAAGCCCGGAGTGCATTGAATATCGCTCTCAGTTCCAGGATGTTTATCGGGAGAAGACACTCTTCCCGAGACCATAGACCCTGAGCTTTCAGGGAGTCCCAGACCGCGCCCCAGCCTAATAGACTGGCGTCGGTCGTGACATGAGCATGCACAGTTGCAATGGTCTTAGATGAATTCGAGCAAAAGGAACCATGCCCATTGCTGCAACTATTAAACCTATTACTTCCATGCACTGAGCTATGGAAGGCTGAGGAATAGATTGAAGAACTTGACAAGCCTTTAGAAGCTTTAATTTTCTAACCTCTGTCAGAAAAATCTTCATTTCTACAGAATCTATTATTGTTCCCAGAAAAGGAACTCTTGTAGACGGGGACAGGGAACTCTTTTCCATGTTCACCTTCCACCCGTGAGACCTGAGAAAAGATAATACAATGTCTGTATGAGACCTTGCTGAACAAATATCTTTTTAAGCAATCCTTCCAATTTTTTATCCATAGGATCTTTGAAAGCACAACTGTCCTCAATGGGAATAGTCGTGCGATTGGCCAACGTAGAAACTGCTCCTTCAACCTTAGGGACTGTTTGCCATGCGTCCCTTCTGGGGTCGACAATGGGGAACATTTTCTTAAATATAGGAGGTGGGACAAAAGGTATACCTGGCTTCTCCCACTCCTTGTTCACTATGTCCGCCACCCTCTTGGGTATCGGAAAGGCATCAGCGTGCACAGGGACCTCAAGGAATTTGTCCATTTTGCACAATTTCTCTGGAATTACCAAAGAGTCGCAATCGTCAAGAGTAGTTAGCACCTCCTTAAGCAGGGCGCGGAGATGTTCTAACTTAAATTTAAACGTCACGATATCAGGTTCTGCCTGCTGAGAAACTTTTCCTGAATCAGAAATTTCTCCCTCAGACAGCCCCTCCCTCACTGCCAATTCAGACTGGTGTGAGGGTATTACAGATAAACTATCATCAGCGCCCACTTGCTCATCCTCTGTATTCAAAACTGAGCAATCACGCTTTCTGGGAAGTGTTGGCAGTTTGGATAAAAGATTTGCTATAGAATTATCCATTACTGCAGTTAACTGTTGCATAGTAACAAGCATTGGCGCGCTAGATGTACTAGGTGTCGCCTGCGCGGGCATAACTGGTGTTCACACAGAAGGAGAGGATGATGAACTATCCCCACTACCTTCATTTGAAGAATCCTCTTGGGCAACCTAATTAAATGTGACATTACTGTCCTTATTTTGTTTGGACGCCATGGCACAATTTTCACATACATTTAAAGGGGGAATCACCTTGGCCTCCATACACACAGAACATAATCTATCTGAAGATACAGACATGTTAGACAGACTTAGTCAGGCTATTAATGCAAAAAAACTGTTTTTAAACAAAACCGTTACTGTCTCTTTAAATAATAAACAGAGTACACTTTATTTCTGAATGTTTGAAAAACTATGAAGGAATTATCCGATTTTTACGAAATTTGCACCCTAGTGTCTTAATGCTTTGAAAGTATTGCACACCAAATTTCAAGTCTTTAACCCCTTAAATGAGCAAACCAGAGCTAATTGTTCAATTTAGCAGTTTAAACCCACTACAGTCCCTGCCACAGCCTTTTGCTGCGGCTTTACCTTCCTTGGGGGTTATTCACCACAGAAATAAACCTCTTAGAATCGTTTTTTGTGGCCACAGGACCCTCTCACATGAAGCTGCATGCACTGCTTCCAGAAGTAACTGCGCAATTAAGGCGCGAAAATGAGGCTTCCTCCCTCTGCATACCAGAGTGAAGGGGCCTTCCTGACTAGATTAGGTGTCTAACAAACTGCCAGGCGTAATAAAACGTTCCCAAAAGTGTTTCCAAGTCTCAAAACACTCAAAAAAATCATATAAATATTATATAAATCAATCGATTTAGCCCACAATAGTGTCAACCAGTATATAGCCCATTTATAAGCCTTCATTCTGTTATGAGTCTAAGAAAATGGCTTACCGATCCCAAAAGGGAAATGACAGTCTTCTAGCATTACTATGTCTTGTTAGAAAAGAGACTAGTCATACCTGGAGCAGAAAAGTCTGCAAACTGTTCCCCCCAACTGAAGTTCTCTGGGCTCAACAGTCCTGCGTGGGAACAGCAATGGATTTTAGTTACTGTTGCTAAAATCATATTCCTCTTTTAACAGAACTCTTCATCACTTTCTGTTGTAGAGTAAATAGTACAAACCGGCACTATTTTAAAATAAACTCTTGATAGAAGAAATAAAACTACAACTAACACCACATACTCTTTACCATCCCCGTGGAGATGCTACTTGTTCAGAGCGGCAAAGAGAATGACTGGGGGGCGGAGCCAGAGGGGGGGCTATATGGGCAGCTTTTGCTGTGCTCTCTTTGCCATTTCCTGTTGGGGAAGAGAATATCCCACAAGTAAGGATGAAGCTGTGGACCGGACACACCAATGTAGGAGAAATTATGTTTTCTTTCATATACACACAGAAAAAATATCCACAACCCAAAAAACCCCACAGGCAATATACATTTTTTTTTGTTCATGCAATTAAAATGAGAGTCAGGAAAATCTAAATTAACTTGAGACAACTGCCTTAAAGGGACACTGAACCCAAATGTTTTCTTTCGTGATTCAGACAGAGCATGCTAGTTTAAACAACTTTCCAATTTACTTTTATCATCAAATTTGCTTCATTCTCTTGCTAACTTTATTTGAAAAATAAGGCATCTAAGCTTTTCTTTGGTTCAGGACTCTGGAAAGCAATTTTTTTATTAGTGGATGAAGGACAACCCAGGTTGTTCACCAAAAATGGGCCTGCATCTAAACTTACATTCTTGCATTTCAAATAAAGACCAAGAGAATAAAGAAAATTTGATAATATGAGTAAATTAGAAAGTTGCTTACAATTTCATGCTCTATCTGAATCACGAAATAAAAAATGTGGGTTCAGTGTCCCTTTAAGGATTTTCCTACCAAAGGCTGCCTCAGAAAAAGCAAAAATGGAAGAATTCAGTAAAAGTATGCAAAGAAGACCAAGTAGATGCCTTGCAAATTTGGTCAACTGAAGCCTTATTCTAAGTCCCAAGAAATGACAACTGATATGGTAGAATGGGCAGTAATCAGTTTAGGTGGAGGCTGTCCCAAACTTCAAGTAAACCTTATGTATCAAACATTGCAACCAAGAAGCCAAAGAAATGGCAGAAGCTTTTTGCCCCTTTCTGGAACCAAAAAAAGTGTATGAACAACCTAGATGTTTGTCTGAAATCCTTAGTAGCATCTACATAGTACTTCAAGGCTCTTAAAACATCCAAGTTGTAAAGAAGCCTCTTTGAAGAACTCTTAGAATTAGGACATAAAAAAGGAACAACAATTTACCAACTTATATAGTTATATCCCCCCAAAAAAGAGCTCTTGAAGAAAAGGATAACGCATACCCCCTCCCTCCTAAAGTAGCTCTTAAAAATACTTACAAGGCCAAGCACACTAATCCGACATGCAGGATAGCGCACTAGGAGACAGATACACTATGTCCGACCTTCAAATAGATAGATTATATGTCATAACTACAGCTCAAGCCATTTGACATGGCAAAACCATAGACATAGCACAGAACATGTAAACAACCAAACTGGGTTTCACCTACATATTATAGGGCTCCTCTGTTCAAGTTGCTTGTAGGCCACTCAAATGCTTACAATTAATTTTATATGACCAGTGTATAACATTAAGCTGGACAATAGTGATACCTAGAGGAATTGGTCCACCTACTATCTTATTATTACTAATCTGGCATATGTAGAGTGATCTTTCTAGTGTTCTGGAACATATGATTAATGGGATACTTATTGTAGACCTGAGGAATAAGCAGCCATGCGTACAATATACAATGCACATCATTTGATTAGGTACCAGCACATCAGAGTTATCAAGCTTACCTATAAACAAGCTTCATCCCCAAGCATTCTAAATATTTATTTGGAAAGCAAACACTGGGGAAAAGTAAAATGAGGCATTACAAATTTGAGTAGACACAGATTCCCATCCAATAATGAAGCCCCTCACCTTATAGGGATTTATAACACCTAAGAGGCTTCATATATAGACATATTGAATTATTACAAGTGTGGAAGTACAAGGCAAAGAAAAACCATCTCAAAGTTCAGCCCTAGGGCATCATAAACTCTACTCACAGTTAGAAGCTTATAATGAATATGTTGTTAACATTAGAGAACTTGTTGCTGCTATAGTGAACTAAAGTAAGCAAAACACCCACAGTGTACCATGCTTGTTTGTCAAGTTCCATACCATATCAGAGATCTACACCGAGTTGATTTGAAAGCAACTCATAGTTAACAGCAGATAATGAGCCGATAAGGAGTAAGTCATGAGCATACATAAAAATGTTGAACTTAGAGCACGGCCGAAATAAGCAGTGCACTAACTATACCGAAACAATCCAGGATCTGTTTTATCCTATTCTAACCTTCCAGCAAACCGATGCCTATATAAAGCGCAGTATTTCTCAAGGAAAGGTGTGTTCAACCAACACTGCAGAACATGCACAGGAGGGATTGCATCAGACCACATAGCACTTCCGGGCCGTGTAGATCCTTTGTGGCTTCTGCTGCAGGAGAATGATCAGGGTAGGTTAACAGGACGTTTGGAGAGGCCTCAAAACAGAAACCTCTCCGCTAATAGGGCACATTTGTTGAGCTCCCTACTGTAGACATAGAAATGGCAGGTTTCCTGATTCCTGTCATCCAAACACTGGAGCTCAGCAACCTCCAGATTCTCGTTCTGCTGCATGCTTAATAACGTTATAGGCCCACTCACCACCTTTGTAACTTCTGACAGCGACCCAGACGTAGGGATATATTTCTGTGGTGTAGAATCATGTTGACCTTTCTTGAATACCAAAGTTTCTTCAGCCTGAGAAGCCATAATGCCATCGGCTATCTAAGTATCAATGGTAAGGTTTAAAAAGTGCACTTCCATACTCAAGCACAGGTCAGTTAGTATCATGTGAACAGTCAACGTCATTGTTGAAATCAGAGCACTAGTATGTTTTGAACCCAAAAATCAGCATTTATAAAGCATGTATTTAAAGTTAACTGACACTGCACTGTATACCCTGCCTTGCATTTACCACGGGGAGTTGGAGTGCCTTAGGCATCAATGCTCCAGATAGGCTTACAGATGTAGATTCCCATATAACTTGGTATCTTTTGATTCAGTATAGTCTGCTAGATTCAATTATCCCAAATATGAGGCTGAATGGTTCCAGAATCTAATAACAAACGATGGTTTAACATAAGTATACGCTCAGCAGCCAATATTGCAACCAATTAAGGTGCTGTCCAAAGACCTCCCCACACATTTTAATTAGAGATACATAGGAAAATAGTTACTATTCATGAAAAAAATTAAGCTGTATATTCCACTCAAATATACATTACTAGTCCTAAAGCCCGTTCACACGTGCCATTTTTTGCAGTACAGCGGTCCCACCCCTTGCTCTCTCCCCCTCTCTTTTGTGCTCTCTCCCCCTCTCTTTTGCGCTCTCTCTCGCTCCACCTCTCTTTTGCTCTCTCTCGCTCCACCTCTCTTTTGCTCTCTCTCTCTCCCCCCCCCTCTTTTGCGCTCTCTCCCCCCTCTTTTGCGCTCTCTCCCCCTCTCTTTTGCGATCTCTCTCGCTCCACCTCTCTTTTGCTCCCTCTCCCCCCTCTCTTTTGCTCTCTCTCCCCCTCTCTTTTACGCGCTCTCTCTCCCCCTCTCTTTTGCGCTCTCTCTCTCTTTTGCGCGCTCTCTCTCTCTTTTGCGCGCTCTCTCTCTCTTTTGCGCGCTCTCTCTCCCCCTCTCTTTTGCGCTCTCTCTCTCCCCCTCTCTTTTACACTCTCTCTCTCTTCCCCCTCTGTTTCGCTCTCTCTCCTCCTCTCTTTTGCGCTCTCTCTCTCTCCCCCTCTCTTTTGTGCGCTCTCTCTCCCCCTCTCGTTTGTGCTCTCTCCTCTCTTTTGCGCTCTCTCCCCCCCTCTTTTGCGCTCTCTCCTCCTCTCTTTCGCGCTCTCTCTCCCCTCTCTTTTGCGCTCTCTCTCCCCTCTCTTTTGCGCTCTCTCTCCCCTCTCTTTTGCACTCTCTCTCTCCCCCCTTTCTTTTGCGCTCTCTCTCCCTCCTCTCTTTTGCGCTCTCTCTCTCGCCCCTCTCTTTTGCTCTCCTTTTTTTTTTTTGCGCTCTCTCTCCCTCCATCCCTCTCGCTCTGTCTCTCTCCCCTCTCTTTTGCTCTCTCTCCCCCCTCTTCTGCACTTTCCCCTCTCTTCTGCTCTTCCCCCTCTCTTCTGCTCTTTCCTAACATTTTTTTTCTCTCCCCCTCTATTTCTATTACTCTCCCCTCTCTGTTGCAACGGCCACTCCCCGACCATGCCCGTTCCCGCCCACGCTCCCACCTGCCCACGCCCACTTTTGGCCGCAAACAGCATGCCATGGATTGTCAGGTAAGGCCAGGTATGTTTGTCCTCGTGCTGTCTCTACTGCGCATGACAGTTTTGGACAAACACACTTGGCCTTTTATATAATAGGATTTGATACAAATACCAATGCTTAAAGGGACAATAAAGTCAGTTTTAAACAACTTGCAAATTTACTTCTATTATCAAATTTGCTTTGTTTTCTTAGTATCCTTTGTGGAAGAGTGAATCTAGGTAGGCTGATAGGACCTTGGGATCATGCATGTATTTTTAGCATTTTATGGCAGCAGTGTTTGCAGCTGTGTAAACCATAGTATTTCTATAAACACTGTTGACAAATGGCTAAAGAAATGTGAACGCTCCTGAGCTCACCTAGAATTATTCTTTAACATAAGCCAAGTATGCTGAACTTTTGATACTTTTAACAAAGAATACCAAGAGAACTAAACAAAATTGATAACATAAGTACATTGGAAAGATATTTAAAATGCCATGCTCTGTCAAATCCATTTAAGTTTAATTGTATTGTCTCTTAAATGACCTAATAAGAGGTATCAAATTGATGGATTATTAAGAAATTACTTAAGTCTGTTATCTACGCAGTGGTGTCAAGAGCCAAACAAAACCTTGTTGAGCTGGATGTAGCCATTGGGCATTAAAAAGAAAAATATAGGGGGAAGAATAGTTCTATCTTCTTGGAGTAAAAAACAAGTATGTGATTTATAGAAGACAACCTATATCACTTTCTTCAGAGGAAACAAAAGGGTCCACAGGGGCCTCTGATGGCCACATGATGAAATAACACAATATTTGAAAAGAAAACTCAACTTAAATATATGTATCCGAGAACAGTCAATAGGACCTATTAATAAAAAACACATTTCAGTTTAGATAAAACATGACAAACTTCCTCTAGATATATCAATAACTAAAAACACTGACTATGGGCTCGTTTCCATTGAGCCGTTAAAAAGTGAACCGTAAGCTACCAAAGTTGCCGGCAGCTAAAAGTAATTTAGTACCAGGTTTCCATCGAAAAGGATAGCGCATTGCGTGCAGTCGCCCTTTTCGTGTAGGTTTAAGTTAGCGTTGTGTTAAAGATTCCACAGATGCCGGATTTCTTAAAAATGTATAGGTTACTATGGTAACCCGAACTTACACTACACTTACACTCGATCGCATATATGGAGCCACATACAAGTGCGGCGCATATATTTTACACGTCATTCGCTGTTATAATAAAAGCAAACACCTAACGCCTGCTCAATATCTACCTCTCAACCTCCATCCCCCCCACCGCAATAACTAATAAATGTATTAACCCCTAATCTGCCAACCCCCATATTGCAAAGTATCTATTAAAGTTGTTAACCCCTAAACCGCCATCCCCCCACAACGCAAAGTACCTATTTATACTATTAACCCCTAATCCGCCATTCACCCACAACGCAATCTACCTATTTAAACTATTAACCCTATTGAATTGAACAGCCAATAGGATTTCAGTAGCTCCCATCCTATTGGCTGATTTGAAAATATCAGCAAATAGGAATACAAGGTACCTCAAATATAAAATGGGTACCTTGCAATCAAGCTTGAGTGTGCGGCGACAATGGAACGAAGAGGATCCTCCACGCTGGGTGGCTTTGCAGTTGCTGGTCCTGTTCTGCAGTCACCTCTGCTCTGAGCTGCCTTCGCCCCGGATGAAGATAGAAGAGGTCTACACGCTCAATGAAGATGTTGCCACCTGGAAGGAGACCTTCTCCGACCGCAATTCCGGAACTGTGAGTACCTATTTCAAGGTTAGGCAATGCCCTACAAAAGGCCCTTTTTAAGGGCTATTGGTAGTTTAGTCTTAGATTAGGGGGTGTTTTTATTTTTATAGGGGTATTACATTTGGTTTAATTTTTTAATTTTTGATATTTTTTTTTCTGTAATTTTATACTTTTAATTTTTTGTAATTTTAGATTTATTTTAATTTAATCTTAGGTTTTATTTTTAAAATAATGTTAGGATTTTTTATTTTAATTATAAATTAGTATTTTTTATTTTATGTAATGGGGTAATTTAGGGGGTGTTATGTTAGGGTGCTTAGTGAATAGTTATTTGTGTTGTTGGGGGTGGCGGCTTAGGGGTTAATAGTTTAAATAGGTAGATTGCATTGCAGGGGGATGGCGGATTAGGGGTTAATAGTTTAAATAGGTAGATTGCGTTGTGGGAGAATGGCGGTTTAGAGGTTAATAACTTTTATTGTTAGATTTCAATGTGAAAAAGGTCTCGAAAAGCTCCTTTTTCCTATTTTACACCTAGTTGAGCAGGGTGTAATTTTTGTTAATGTATCGGCAGCATCGGTCATTGGAAACCTGGTATTATTTAAAGATTAGTGGGTTCTGATACTTTCTATGGGACACAAAAATGATTTTAGCAGCCGGAGTCCGGTTGCCAAAATTGAATTATAACGAGCCGTTGGAAGCAGTCGGTGAACAATATTGCTTCCGACAGCATATTTAATGGTTTGCGAGCGCATGCAAACCAAATTACTGCTAAATGGAAATGAGCCCTATACTACAAAAAAATACTTCCCTATTACAATTAGAATTTAGAATGGAAATGAGCACAAGAGAAACCTCCATATGTGTTAACCCTTAACCTATTTATACTTTGCATGTGATTTACAGGAAGCGCGCTATATAAATTAGATGGATGTTAAAATATTTTTTTCCCTATATTTATGTCCATGTTGCTGGATACTTTGCAGAAATTGTATGTCCTATTGTTTAAAAATGTAATCTGAAACCTAATTTCAAAATTAGTTTATTTTAGATATGAATTCTGTTAAAGGGAGTTTAGTATAAATGGTTAATATTTTCCATATCTGGAGGTTCATCTTTAAATGACGGTTTCATTCCTCTTTTAGATTTGAAATATGTGTGACTCATCCTCATTTGCATACTGCTTTTTGCATTTCTCTGTGCGTATGGCTATATCCTCCCAGCCAAACCATCTATAACATGGCTTTCCCTGTGATGTCAAGGAGAATTTAATGGTCCTTAACAGCGACTTGGGACTGTGCCCTCGATGAGTCATCTTCATTCATGAATTCTGCAGCACACAGATTTTTATGAATGGATTATTCAGTTACAAACAGTTCTCATTCACACATTTCTTTCCTCAACCAACTAGAATAAGAGTGTTATTTCTATTTCAGAAACAACACATAAGGAGATAATATTTCACATTTTTTATAGAATGTGAACAAAAATAGCAACCTTTATCAATGCCCTCTCTTCTGGAAAAAAAAAATCAAAGTTAGTGGGGGAAAAATAGCTACGGTATTTAAAAGTACGTGTATATTTACCATGTTATTGAATGTTCCGTGAACCACTGGTTAGGCATGCATTTGCAAAGCATATACTAAATAATACACAAAAAATAAATTAAGTGTGACAGCATAGAAAACTGAATATAGTGCAATACATATCTAAGGTATTTGATGCATCTACATCCCTTATAATAATGCAACAAACCTATTACTTATGAACTGTTTCTGCATTTAACTAACATTTAAAGCATGTTTGCAATATACCTGCTTTGCTAATACGCTTCTGTTAAAAGATATCACTGCAATGCTAGATAGTTTTATCAAACTGTACTCAGCATTACTTATTTTTTTATGTCAACAGGGAATTCCACAAGAAAAGAAGAAAAACATAATTTATGCTTACCTGATAAATTCCTTTCTCCTGTAGTGTAGTCAGTCCACGGGTCATCCATTACTTATGGGATAATAACTCCTCCCCAACAGGAAGTGCAAGAGGATCACCCAAGCAGAGCTGCTATATAGCTCCTCCCCTCTACGTCACACCCAGTCATTCGACCGAAACCAAACGAGAAAGGAGAAACTATAGGGTGCAGTGGTGACTGGAGTTTAATTTAAATTTAGACCTGCCATAAAAAACAGGGCGGGCCGTGGACTGACTACACTACAGGAGAAAGGAATTTATCAGGTAAGC
The DNA here is from genome assembly GCF_027579735.1 of Bombina bombina. Classification (NCBI taxonomy): domain Eukaryota; kingdom Metazoa; phylum Chordata; class Amphibia; order Anura; family Bombinatoridae; genus Bombina; species Bombina bombina. Next base: position 1,075,014,513 of record NC_069501.1, on the reverse strand, counting down.
ATAAATTATGTTTTCTCCTGTTAAGTGTAGTCAGTCCACGGGTCATCCATTACTTATGGGATACCAATACCAAAGCTAAAGTACACGGATGACGGGAGGGACAGGCAGGATCTTTACACGGAAGGAACCACTGCCTGAAGAACCTTTCTCCCAAAAACAGCCTCAGAAGAAGCAAAAGTGTCAAATTTGTAAAATTTGGAAAAAGTATGAAGAGAAGACCAAGTTGCAGCCTTGCAAATCTGTTCAACAGAGGCCTCATTCTTAAAGGCCCACGTGGAAGCCACAGCTCTCGTAGAATGAGCTGTAATTCTTTCAGGAGGCTGCTGTCCAGCAGTCTCATAGGCTAAACGTATTATACTACGAAGCCAAAAAGAGAGAGAGGTAGCAGATGCTTTTTGACCTCTCCTCTGTCCAGAGTAAACTACAAACAGGGAAGAAGTTTGTCGAAAATCTTTAGTTGCCTGTAAATAAAATTTCAAGGCACGGACTACGTCTAGATTGTGCAGAAGTCGTTCCTTCTTCGAAGAAGGATTAGGGCACAATGATGGAACAACAATCTCTTGATTGATATTCTTGTTAGTGACTACCTTAGGTAAGAACCCAGGTTTAGTACGCAGAACTACCTTGTCTGAATGAAAAATCAGATAAGGAGAATCACAATGTAAGGCCGATAACTCAGAAACTCTACGAGCCGAGGAAATAGCCATTAAAAACAGAACTTTCCAAGATAACAGCTTGATATCAATGGAATGAAGGGGTTCAAACGGAACACTCTGTAAAACGTTAAGAACTAAGTTTAAGCTCCATGGTGGAGCAACAGTCTTAAACACAGGCTTAATCCTGGCCAAAGCCTGACAAAAAGCCTGAACGTCTGGAACTTCTGACAGACGTTTGTGTAAAAGGATGGACAGAGCTGAGATCTGTCCCTTTAAAGAACTTGCAGATAAACCCTTTTCTAAACCTTCTTGTAGAAAAGACAATATCCTAGGAATCCTAACCTTACTCCATGAGTAACTCTTGGATTCGCACCAGTGTAAATATTTACGCCATATCTTATGGTAAATTTTCCTGGTAACAGGTTTCCTAGCCTGTATTAACCCCTTAATGACCACAGCACTTTTCCATTTTCTGTCCGTTTGGGACCAAGGCTATTTTTACATTTTTGCGGTGTTTGTGTTTAGCTGTAATTTTCTTCTTACTCATTTACTGTACCCACACATATTATATACCGTTTTTCTCGCCACTAAATGGACTTTCTAAAGATACCATTATTTTCATCATATCTTATAATTTACTATAAAAAAAAATATAAAATATGAGGAAAAATTGAAAAAAACACACTTTTTCTAACTTTGACCCCCAAAATCTGTTACATATCTACAACCACCAAAAAACACCCATGCTAAATAGTTTCAAAATTTTGTCCTGAGTTTAGAAATACCCAATGTTTACATGTTCTTTGCTTTTTGTGCAAGTTATAGGGCCATAAATACAAGTAGCACTTTGCTATTTCCAAACCACTTTTTTCCAAAATTAGCGCTAGTTACATTAGAACACTAATATCTTTCAGGAATCCCTGAATATCCCTTGACATGTATATATTTTTTTTTAGTAGACATCCCAAAGTATTGATCTAGGACAATTTTGGTATATTTCATACCACCATTTCACCGCCAAATGCGATCAAATACAAAAAATCGTTCACTTTTTCACAAATTTTTTCACAAACTTTTGGTTTCTCACTGAAATTATTTACAAACAACTTGTGCAATTATGGCATACATGGTTGTAAATTCTTCTCTGGGATCCCCTTTGTTCAGAAATAGCAGACATATATGGCTTTGGCGTTGCTTTTTGGTAATTAGAAGGCCGCTAAATGCCACTGCGCACCACAAGTGTATTATGCCCAGCAGTTAAGGGGTTAATTAGGGAGCTTTTAGGGAGCTTGTAGGGTTAATTTTAGCTTTAGTGTAGTATAGTAGACAACCCCAAGTATTGATCTAGGCACATTTTGGTATATTTCATGCCACCATTTCACCGCCAAATGCGATCAAATTGAAAAAAAAGTTAAATTTTTCACAATTTTAGGTTTCTCACTGAAATAATTTACAAACAGCTTGTGCAATTATGGCACAAATGGTTGTAAATACTTGTCTGGGATCCCCTTTGTTCAGAAATAGCAGACATATATGACTTTGGCGTTGCTTTCTGGTAATTAGAAGGCCGCTAAATCCTGCTGCGCCTCACACGTGTATTATGGCTAGCAGTGAAGGGGTTAATTAGGGAGTTTGTAGGGAGCTTGCAGGGTTAATTTTAGCTTTAGTGTAGAGATCAGCCTCCCACCTGACACATCCCACCCCCTGATCCCTCCCAAACAGCTCCCTTCCCTCCCCCACCCCACAATTGTCCCCGCCATCTTAAGTACTGGCAGAAAGTCTGCCAGTACTAAAATAAAAGGGTTTTTTAAAAAAAATAAAAAAAATTTTTTAGCATATTTACATATGCTAGGGTGTAGGATCCCCCCCTTAGCCCCCAACCTCCCTGATCCCCCCCAAAACCGCTCTCTAACCCTCCCCTCTGCCTCATTGGGGGCCATCTTGGGTACTGGCAGCTGTCTGCCAGTACCCAGTTTGCAAAAAAAAGTGCTTTTTTTATTTTTTTGGGGCTTTTTTCTGTAGTGTAGCTTCCCCCCCCCACACAGACAATCCCCCACCACCTTGCTGATCTTTTTTTTTTTTAAGATTTCGATATATTTATACATTTTTTATTAAATCATTTTCTGTAGTGTAGCGGTTCCCACCCGCTCCCTCCCCGTGCACGCGCCCGCCCCCGCCCTCCCGTGCACGCGCGCGCGTCCGTGCGCGCCCCTGCTCGTCCCCGCCCACGATCCCGCCCCCCCTGCACATAACCAGGGCCATCGATGGCCGCCACCCGCCTCCCGGTCCGGCTCCCACCCACCAACGCAGGTAGCCACCGATCTCCGGTGCAGAGAGGGCCACAGAGTGGCTCTCTCTGCACCGGATGGCTACCAAAGGTTATTGCAGGATGCCTCCATATCGAGGCATCACTGCAATAACCGGAAAGCAGCTGGAAGCGAGCAGGATCGCTTCCAGCTGCTTTCCAAACCGAGGACGTGCAGGGTACGTTCTCAGGCATTAACTGCCTTTTTTTTGAGGACGTACCCTGCACGTCCTCGGTCGTTAAGGGGTTAAGGTATCAATTACTGACTCCGAAAATCCACGCTTTGATAAAATCAAGCGTTCAATCTCCATGCAGTCAGCTTCAGAGAAATTAGATTTTGATGTTTGAAAGGACCCTGGATTAGAAGGTCCTGTCTCAGAGGCAGTGACCAAGGTGGACAGGATGACATGTCCACTAGATCTGCATACCAGGTCCTGCGTGGCCACGCAGGCGCTATTAGAATCACCGATGCTTTCTCCTGTTTGATCCTGGCAATCAATCGAGGAATCATCGGGAATGGTGGAAACACATAAGCCATCTTGAAAATCCAAGGTGCTGTCAGAGCATCTATCAGGACCGCTCCCGGGTCCCTGGATCTGGACCCGTAACAAGGAAGCTTGGCATTCTGGCGAGACGCCATGAGATCCATATCTGGTTTGCCCCAACGTCGAAGTATTTGGGCAAAGACCTCCGGATGAAGTTCCCACTCCCCCGGATGAAAAGTCTGGCGACTTAGGAAATCCGCCTCCCAGTTCTCTACACCTGGGATGTGGATCGCTGACAGGTGGCAAGAGTGAGACTCTGCCCAGCGAATTATCTTTGAAACTTCCATCATCGCTAGGGAACTCCTTGTCCCTCCCTGATGGTTGATGTAAGCCACAGTCGTGATGTTGTCCGACTGAAACCTGATGAACCTCAGAGTTGCTAACTGAGGCCAAGACAGAAGGGCATTGAGAACTGCTCTCAATTCCAGGATGTTTATTGGAAGGAGACTCTCCTCCTGAGTCCATGATCCCTGAGCCTTCAGGGAATTCCAGACAGCGCCCCAACCTAATAGGCTGGCGTCTGTTGTTACAATTGTCCAGTCTGGCCTGCTGAAGGGCATCCCCCTGGATAGATGTGGCCGAGAAAGCCACCATAGAAGAGAATCTCTGGTCTCTTGATCCAGATTCAGCATAGGGGACAAATCTGAGTAATCTCCATTCCACTGACTTGGCATGCACAATTGCAGCGGTCTGAGATGTAGGCGTGCAAAAGGAACTATGTCCATTGCCGCTACCATTAAGCCGATTACCTCCATGCATTGAGCCACTGACGGGTGTGGAATGGAATGAAGGACACGGCAAGCATTTAGAAGTTTTGTTAACCTGTCCTCTGTCAGGTAAATTTTCATTTCTACAGAATCTATAAGAGTCCCCAAGAAGGGAACTCTTGTGAGTGGTAATAGAGAACTCTTTTCTACGTTCACCTTCCACCCATGCGACCTTAGAAATGCCAGAACTAACTCTGTATGAGACTTGGCAGTTTGGAAATTTGACGCTTGTATCAGAATGTCGTCTAGGTACGGAGCTACCGCTATTCCTCGCGGTCTTAGTACCGCCAGAAGAGAGCCCAGGACCTTTGTAAAGATTCTTGGAGCCGTAGCTAACCTGAAGGGAAGAGCTACAAACTGATAATGCCTGTCTAGGAAGGCAAATCTTAGGTACCGGTAATGATCCTTGTGAATCGGTATGTGAAGGTACGCATCCTTTAGATCCACTGTGGTCATGTACTGACCCCTTTGGATCATGGGTAAAATTGTCCGAATAGTTTCCATTTTGAACGATGGAACTCTTAGGAATTTGTTTAGTATCTTTAAATCCAAGATTGGTCTGAAGGTTCCTTCTTTCTTGGGAACCACAAACAGATTTGAGTAAAACCCTTGTCCGTGTTCCGACCGCGGAACCGGGCGGATCACTCCCATTAGCAAAAGATCTTGAACACAGCGTAGAAACGCCTCCTTCTTTGTCTGGTTTGTTGACAACCTTGAAAGATGAAATCTCCCTTTGGGAGGAGAAGCTTTGAAGTCCAGAAGATATCCCTGAGATATGATCTCTAACGCCCAGGGATCCTGGACATCTCTTGCCCAAGCCTGGGCGAAGAGAGAAAGTCTGCCCCCCACTAGATCCGTTTCCGGATCGGGGGCCCTCACTTCATGCTGTCTTAGGGGCAGCAGCAGGTTTTCTGGCCTGCTTGCCCTTGTTCCAGGTCTGGTTAGGTTTCCAGCCCTGTCTGTAGCGAGCAACAGTTCCTTCCTGTTTTGGAGCGGAGGAAGTTGATGCTGCTCCTGCCTTGAAGTTGCGAAAGGCACGAAAATTAGACTGTCTAGCCCTTGGTTTAGCTCTGTCTTGAGGCAGGACATGTCCCTTACCTCCAGTAATGTCAGCGATAATCTCTTTCAACCCGGGCCCGAATAAGGTCTGCCCCTTGAAAGGTATGTTAAGCAATTTAGATTTAGAAGTCACATCAGCTGACCAGGATTTAAGCCACAGCGCTCTGCGCGCCTGAATGGCGAATCCGGAGTTCTTAGCCGTAAGTTTAGTTAAATGTACTACGGCATCAGAAATAAATGAATTAGCTAGCTTAAGGACTCTAAGCTTGTCTGTAATCTCATCCAATGTAGCTGAGCTAATGGTCTCTTCCAGAGACTCAAACCAGAATGCCGCCGCAGCCGTGACAGGCGCAATGCATGCAAGGGGTTGCAATATAAAACCTTGTTGAACAAACATTTTCTTAAGGTAACCCTCTAACTTTTTATCCATTGGATCTGAAAAAGCACAGCTATCCTCCACCGGGATAGTGGTACGCTTAGCTAAAGTAGAAACTGCTCCCTCCACCTTAGGGACCGTCTGCCATAAGTCCCGTGTGGTGGCGTCTATTGGAAACATTTTTCTAAATATAGGAGGGGGTGAGAAAGGCACACCGGGTCTATCCCACTCCTTGTTAACAATTTCTGTAAGCCTTTTAGGTATAGGAAAAACGTCAGTACACGTCGGTACCGCAAAATATTTATCCAGCCTACATATTTTCTCTGGGATTGCAACCGTGTTACAATCATTCAGAGCCGCTAATACCTCCCCTAGTAACACACGGAGGTTCTCAAGCTTAAATTTAAAATTTGAAATGTCTGAATCCATCGCAGTATCAGACATGGCTCTAACATTATCAGCGTACTCTGTTCTCACCCCAGAGTGGTCGCGTTTACCTCTAAGTTCTGGTAATTTAGATAAAACTTCAGTCATAACATTAGCCATGTCTTGTAAAGTGATTTGTAATGGACGCCCTGATGTACTTGGCGTCGCAATATCACGCACCTCCTGAGCGGGAGATGCAGGTACTGACACGTGAGGAGAGTTAGTCGGCATAACTTTCCCCTCGTTGTCTGGTGAAATTTTCTTAAAATGTACAGATTGGCTTTTATTTAAAGTAGCATCAATGCAATTAGTACACAAATTTCTATTGGGCTCCACATTGGCTTTTGAACATATTGCACAAAGAGATTCCTCTATGTCAGACATGTTAAAACAAACTAGCAATTAGACTAGCAAGCTTGGAAAATACTTTTCAAATAAATTTGTAAGCAATATAAAAAACGTTACTGTGCCTTTAAGAAGCACACAAAAGTGTCACAGTTGAAATAACAATGAACCGGATTAGTTATAGAAACCAAATTTTCACAGTAAATGCATAAAGTTAGCAAAGGATTGCACTCACTAGCAATGGATGATTAACCCCTTAATATCAGAAAAACGGTTAACAATTGAAAATATAATCGTTTTAATCACAGTCAAAGCACAGTCTCACAGGTCTGCTGTGAGTGATTACCTCCCTCAAAACTAGTTTTGAAGACCCCTGAGCTCTGTAGAGACGTCCTGGATCATGCAGGGAGAAGAAGGCAGACTGTGACTGAATTTCTAATGCGCAGTAAAAGCGCCAAAATAGGCCCCTCCCACTCACAATACAACAGTGAGGGAAGCTCAGTAAACTGTTTTAATTCAAAACAAACGACAGCCATGTGGAAAATAACGCCCAAAACAATTTTTCACCAAGTACCTCAGATAAATAAACGATTAACATGCCAGCAAACGTTTAAAATAAAATCTATGAAATGTTATTAAAAAGCCTGCTGCTAGTCGCTCACACTGCAGATTAGGCTAAAAGTTATATGTATACAGTATTTTCCCAGTGAAGTGCCATTCCCCAGAAATACTTAATTGTAAACATACATATATATCAGCCTGATACCAGTCGCTACTACTGCATTTAAGGTTGTACTTACATTACATCAGTATTAGCAGTACTTTCTCAGTCAATTCCATTCCTTAGAAAATAATATACTGCAACATACCTCTTTGCAGGTGAACCTGCCCGCTGTCCCCTGTTCTGAAGTTACCTCGCTCCTCAGAATGGCCGAGAACAGCAAATGGATCTTAGTTACGTCCGCTAAGATCATACACAAACTCAGGTAGATTCTTCATCTAATGCTGCCTGAGAAAAAACAACACACTCCGGTGCCGTTTAAAATAACAAACTTTTGATTGAAGAAATAAAAACTAAGTTTAACAACCACAGTCCTCTCACACATCCTATTAGTTGGGTGCAAGAGAATGACTGGGTGTGGCGTAGAGGGGAGGAGCTATATAGCAGCTCTGCTTGGGTGATCCTCTTGCACTTCCTGTTGGGGAGGAGTTAATATCCCATAAGTAATGGATGACCCGTGGACTGACTACACTTAACAGGAGAAATAATCTATAAGGTGATCGATGACTACAGCTGTATCTGTAATCTGTAAAGGTGGCAAACCTTTTGGCCATGGTGTGCTTAAAATAGCAATAATCTAAAAAAAATTATAATTATTTTTAACTCTAAAAGTATATTTAAAGGGACACTCAAGTCTAAATTAAGTTTTATGATTTAGATAGAGCATGCAGTTTTAAGAAACTTTCCAATTTACTTCCATTATCAAATTTTGCAGACTTTTTATATACACACTTTCTGGGGAACAAGATCCTACTGGGCATGAGCACAATATCACAAGAGTATACATATACTAGTAGTCTGAGATTGGCTGATTTCTGTCACATGGGATTAGAGCATGCATTTTTTTATTTAATAATTTAAGGGTCCATATCTGTAAACTAAAACAAAAATAGCAATAACTTCCTATGAATATTTATTGGTGGGTGGTCCTTCCTGTTAATTTCTCACTACTGATAGGCAGAATCAGTCACTGAGCATTAGGAGGTAGTACCCGACCAATAAGCATTAGCTGAAATAAATTTATACTGCTGAGTTAGCTTCAACCTGCTTTTAGAAAACTTTTACTTTACATTTTTTTCAGGCCAAAAAAAATTAACATGATGAAATCTACTCTTCCATATGGATGACAGAACATTTTTTTGTCCTTTAAATTGCTGATAACATGGATTAATAAATGAATTTATTAAGTTCAACAGTTGCAGCTAATGAAGCCAGCAGTATGGTGGTACCAAATCTAAAAGAATAGCGCATTGTTTTGCAGTTATTCGCTTAAAATTTATGTCAGCCTAAATGAGAGAGAAATTTAAAAAAATAAAAAAGATACTTAATAGATAATTAAATTAAATGTCCCCAATGATAATTAACTTCACTGAAAGTAAAATAAATTTACTAAACCAGTTAAACTAACTTAGAAAATCGTTACTAAGGGTACTGTTTTTACTTGATTGGAAATAGTAATATAAAGTTAAACATATAAATAGTCCTTATCTGTTAAAGAAAATGCATAATAACTAACATAATAATTAACATTTTATTGCTTAAAAACATAAATTATTCTTACCTGATAATTTTCTTTTCTTCTGATGGAACGAGTCCACAGCTGCATTTATTACTTTTGGGAAATAAGAACCTGGCCACCAGGAGGAGGCAAAGACACCCCAGCCAAAGGCTTAAATACTCCTCCCACTCCCCTCATCCCCCAGTCATTCTGCCAAGGAACAAGGACCAGTAGAAGAAATATCAGGGAGAAAAGGTGCCAGAAGAATAAATAAGGACGCCCCACATAAAAATTACAGGTGGGGAGCTGTGGACTCTTCCATCAGAAGAAAATAATTTTTTTGAATTAGGGCCAAACAGAACCCTAATTCAAACAAACTGGGAAGGATCTCAAACAAGAACAGTCAGGAGATTACATCATCCCCACATGTCTACTGAGGTGCACCATTCGAAGCAGACTGAAAATTCCCATATCCAAGAAGGATAGGATCATTTAATAACTGAAAAACATGTCTGAATAGGACACAAAGAAACGCCACTCTATAACGAAAGACACAACACTCAGGGACAGTTACACCCGCAGGGAACTGTACAGGCCCTCCCCAAGGTGGTAGACCCGGGACAATAGGGCAAGAGCACAAACGCGCATAAACGTCCGGACTCTGCAGATGAATAATCGCCAAAAATATGTGGAAGCAAAAACGTGCTGCAACCTCCAAGGGGAACACGCCGCCTGCATGGAGGAATAATCATAAACTGGGTTACCTGCATGTGTAGAAGTGTAGAACGGTAGGGAACTCACCTCTCGGAGGACGGGACCCCCAGAGGTGCATGGCTCAGCTGACCCTTAATTCCCCGAGCCCGAGGAACAAGTCGCTCTCATATGGCATACAGAACAAAACTGGTAGACATGTGTCAACGAGGCCAATCAGGATTCTTCACCGGACGCAGAATCTGAAATTAAAATAGTCTCAGCATCAGAATCCTCCATAACTGGATAGAGGATAAGCAAATATGGACTAAAGAAGTAACACAAAAACGGCACCTGACACCCACAATAGCTGGGGCATTCACCACCTCCTATGACCAGACCCCTGCAAACTAGAATTTTATCCTTCGCCACACGGTCAGGAATGCGGAAATGGAAGACGTAGCGTAACCACGCCCGACCACAAGGTGAACCGTATAGTCCAAAAAAAGCGCACCCAACCATAAGGTTGCGTCACTTCCAAAGGTCTCAATGTTCCAACCACGAGCCCATAAACACCACACATAAGCAGGTTGAATCACATAACAAACATGATTATAAACCCCCCTGTTCAATAACCCAACTCAGGAGATATTAACCCTCGATTCCAAGATAATAAAGGAGACTCACTGAGGCCCTTATGTTAAGTTAGACCGGCAAGGTGGCAGCCTCTCGGGAACACAATTGCATTACAGTACATTCATAAAGAAGTAAAATGAAGCAATCTTACCGGAATCTACGCCGTAGAACAGGAACACAGCCCTTCAAGAGAAGGAAGCAGGCAGCGGAGCGAAGTTCGACAACGCTGATTGCTTGAGGAGCTGTTAACATGAGTCGGGATGGTTTCACAGAAAGACTCTTCCTGCATCTCCGGACTTTCATTCAAGCCCTCACTGAGAGACTGACAGGACTACTTAAAACTCCAGTCCCATGCCGAAGAATACTACTCTCCATAAGAAATAAAATAAATTCTGACACTTTTCTGCCAACCTCCTGGGACGAAAAGCAAAGAATGACTGGTGGATGAGGGGAGTGGGAGGAGTATTTAAGCATTTAGCTGGGGTGTCTTTGCCTCCTCCTAGTGACCAGGATCTCATTTCCCAAAAGTAATGAAAGCCGCTGTGGACTCTTTCCATTTAAGAAGAAAATGATACTTCTTTACAAGAATTCTACTGATAATTTGTTATTGCTATATTTAAAAGAAATGTAAAATACACAGCAAAAAGTTATAAACCATCATACTTTAAAAAAGTGGATGTAGAAATTAGAGATTTAAAACAGTCTTATGTTTTAAATCTCTAATTTCTACATCCACTTTTTTAAAGTATGATGGTGTTTAGCAAACAAAAATGTACTTCAAGGGAGTATATCTGTCACATTCAATTTGAATTTCAGACTACCAATTGTTTAAATAGTGAAATTGAATTTTGCTCCTATTTCCAGAATAAAGAAAACAATGTCCATAAATAAAACATAACTTTTATTGCTCCATAGCAGTTAAATTTCCCCTCGCACATCGGGGTATTACATATACCGTGCCATCAGTTCATAAAGTGTCTTAAGTCAGATAAACTAGCGATGTCCAAAAATGAGCATAAATACAAATTTCTGGAGGCGCCAGTGACTTACTGCACTTTAGAAACTGCCAGCGCCTAAGAAAATTATTTAAAAAAAATAATAAAAAATATCGCGTAAAAGTCTTACCCGCCTCCCAAAAATAAACTCGACACATAAAAACCCCTATATCTGTCATCAAATCCACATAATAAATATATAAACCCCTAAACCGACAACCTCCACAACGCAATAAGCCTGATTTAACTATTAGCCCCTAATCCGCAATTCACCCACATCGCGATCTACCTAATAAAACTATTAACCCCTAATCCGCCATTAACCCACAATGCAATGCTAATAAATCTATTAACCCCTAACCCACCAAAGCCCACAACGCAATGCTAACAAATCTATTAACCCCTAACCCGCCAAAGCCCACAACGCAAATAATTAAAGACTAAGCCCCCTAACCTAACACCCCCTAAACTAACCCCATTACATAAATTAAACTAAATTACAATTAAAATTTTTTAAAAAAACTAACATTACTTTAAAAATAAAAAAACTAAGTTTAAAGGGACATGAAACCCAATTTTTTTCTTTCATGATTTAGAAAGAGCAAGCAATTTTAAACAACTTCTAATTTACTTCTATTATCTATGTTGCTCCATTCTCTTGATATCCTTTGCTGAAAAGCATATCTAGATAGGCTTAGTAGTTGCTGATTGGTGGCTCCACATAAATGCCTCGTGTGATTGGTTCACCCAAGTACATTGATATTTCTTCAGAAAAGGATATCTAAAGAATAAAGCAAATTAGATAATAGCAGTAAATTGGAATGTTGTTTAAAATTGTATTCTCTACCTGAATCATGAAAGAAAATGTTTGGGTTTAGTGTCCCTTTAAATTAAGCTAAAATTACAGAAAATAAAAAAGGTAAAATTACAGAAAAGAAAAAACAAAATGATCAAAAATGTAAAAATTATACCTAATCCCTATCAAAATAAAAAAGCCCCCCAAAATAAAAACACCCCCCTTATCTAATGCTAAACTACCAGTAGCCCTTAAATGGGCCTTTTGTAGGGCAGTGCCCTAAAGAAATCAGCTCTTCTCCTTAAAAAACTACTAAGTCCCCCCTAACAGTAAACCCCCCCTCCCTCCAAACCCCTCAAAATAAAAGAACCTAACACTAAAAAACCTAAACTACCCATTGCCCTGAAAGGGCATTTGTATGGGCATTGGCCTTAAAAGGGCATTCAGCTCTTTTAAGAATGCCCATCCCTAATCTACTCCAAATATAAAAGGGGTACCTTGCATTCAATCTTCAGTGTGCACCGAAGATCGCATGAAGAGAAACCTCCACGCTGGATGGCTCCACAGCCGCCTACGCTCTGCACCTCCTTCGCTCCGGATGAAGAAAGAAGATGTCCCTGCGATGGATGAAAATGGAGCCGCCTGGAAGAAGACCTTCACCGCCGGACTTCAGGAATGGTGAGTACCTATTTCGGGGTTAGTGTTGGGTTGTTTTTTTTCTTTTTTTTTTTTAGATTAGGGATTTTTTAATTGGCACTAAAGAGCTGATAATGTAAAAGAGCTTTTAAGGGCTATTGGAAGTTTATTGTTAGATTAGGGTGTGTTTTTATTTTGGGGTGGCTTTTTTGTTTTTATAGGGGTATTAGATTAGGTTTAATGTCTATTATTTTGGATAATTTTGCTAACTATTTTTTGTAATCATAGATTTTTTTAATTTTTCGTAATTTTAGTGTTTTTTTGTAATGTTAGGATTTTTAAATTTTGTAATTTAGGTTTTTTATTTTTAGTTAACTTTAGTTTTTTTAAATAGTTATGTTAGGTTTATTTATAGTTTAATCTTAGTTTTTTTTTATTTCACAGGTAAGTTTTTAATAATTTTTAGATATTTATATTGTAACTTTAATTTAAAATTAGCGGGTGTTAGGTTTAGGGGTTAATAGTTTAATTTAGGGTGTCACGATGTGGGGGGCCGGCAGTTTAGGGGTTAATAGGTTTATTTTAGTAGTTGTCATGTGGGTGGGTTGACGGTTTAGGAGTTAATAGGTTTATTATAGTATTTGCAATGCGGGGGTGGCGGTTTAGGGGTTAATAGTATTGATGTGCGGTGCCGGTGGTTTAGGGGTTAATAGATTTACTTTAGTAGTAGTGATGTGGGTGTCAGCGGTTTAGGGGTTAATGGGTTTATTTAGTGTTGGTGGATTAGGGGTTAACACTTTAATTTAGGTAGTTGCGATGTGGGTGGTGGATTAGGGGTTAATATGTTTATTATAGTATTTGCTATGTGGAGGGGATGGAGGTTTAGGGGTTAATAGGTAGTTTATATGTGTTAGTGTACTTTGTAACATTTTTGTTATGAGTTTTTTAAAACATTTTTGTTTTGCAAAATCCATAATTACTGGTCTTTGATAGCAGAATGGATCGTGGCGGTATAAGCTATAACGCTAGCATAATAGCCGGACCACACAACCTGTAATACAGGTGACCTGAAAATTCCACACTCAAATGCCATTTTTTTAGTGCGTAATGGAGAGTTGTGGTACAGGCTAAAACGATAGTGGTATAGCCGTACTGCTGCGACTTGTAATATGGGTGACCTATTCCGCGCGCAAAGGCCAATTTTTCAGCGGTGTAGCTGTACCGCAAAACTTGTAATTTAGGTGATTGTTAGTAATGACATGTAACAGTAATTCAAACGAAGGAAAAGGAAGAAAAGTGGAAAAGAAAAGGAAGAAAAGTGGAAAAGAAAAGGAAGAGAGGAAGGGGAAACCCAGATATATACAAGTATATATTATTATCGGTTATTTGTAGAGCGCCAATAGATTCCGCAGCGCTAATATATATAATGGTTATTAAAACCAATTTAAATTTTGTAATGTGTTTAATTTTGTATTTTATATATTATATTTTGGAACCCACAAGAGCCGATTATACATTACAGTTGCAAGAAAAAGTATGTGAACCTTTTGGAATGATATGGATTTCTGCACAAATTGGTCATAAAATGTGATCTGATCATCATCTAAGTCACAACAATAGACAATCACAGTCTGCTTAAACTAATAACACACAAAGAATGAAATGTTGCCATGTTTTTATTGAACACACCATGTAAACATTCACAGTGCAGGTGTAAAACGTATGTGAACCCCTAGACTAATGACATCTCCAAGAGCTAATTGGAGGGTTATAAAAGTATCTCCAAAAGCCTTGCTGTTCATCAGTCTACGGTAAGACAAATTGTCTATAAATGGAGAAAGTTCAGCACTGCTGCTACTCTCCCTAGAAGTGTCCGTCCTGTAAAGATGACTGCAAGAGCACAGCGCAGACTGCTCAATAAGGTGAAGAAGAATCCTAGAGTGTCAGCTAAAGACTTACAAAAGTCACTGGCAAATGCTAACATCCCTGTTAGTGAATCTACAATATGTAAAACACTAAACAAGAATGGATTTCATGGGAGGATACCACAGAGGAAACAACTGCTGTCCAAACAAAACATTGCTGCACGTTTACAGTTTGCACAAGAGCACCTGGATGTTCCACAGCAGTACTGGCAAAATATTCTGTGGACAGATGAAACCAAAGTTGAGTTGTTTGGAATTAACACACAACACTATGTGTGGCGAAAAAGAGGCACAGCACACCAACATCAAAACCTCATCCCAACTGTGAAGTATGGTGATGGGGGCATCATGGTTTGGGGCTGCTTTGCTGCGTCAGGGCCTGGACGGATTGCTATCATTGAAGGAAAAATGTATTCCCAAGTTTATCAAGACATTTTGCAGGAGAACTTAAGGCCATCTGTCTACCAGCTGAAGCTCAACAGAAGAAGGGTGTTGCAACAGGACAATGACCCAAAGCAAAGAAGTAAATCAACAACAGAATGGCTTAAACAGAAGAAAATACGCCTTCTGAAGTGGCCCAGTCAGAGTCCTGACCTCAACCCGATTGAGATGCTGTGGCATGACCTCAAGAAAGCGATTCAAACCAGACATCCCAATAATATTGCTGAACTGAAACAGTTCTGTAAAGAGGAATGGTCAAGAATTACTCCTGACCGTTGTGCACGTCTGATCTGCAACTACAGGAAATGTTTGGTTGAAGTTATTGCTGCCAAAGGAAGTTCAACCAGTTATTAAATCCAAGGGTTCACATACTTTTTCCACCTGCACTGTGAATGTTTACATGGTGTGTTCAATAAAAACATGGCAACATTTCATTCTTTGTGTGTTATTAGTTTAAGCAGACTGTGATTGTCTATTGTTGTGACTTAGATGATGATCAGATCACATTTTATGACCAGTTTGTGCAGAAATCCATATCATTCCAAAGGGTTCACATACTTTTTCTTGCAACTGTATTTCTATGAAACTAACTAAATATATTCCCAATAGTTAATAAGATCATATTCAGAATTAAGTCCTGTAGGCCAGTGATTTGCAACCTTTTTTTTGCTGTGGCACACTTTTTTACATTAAAAAATCCTGTGGCACACCACCATCCCAAAATTTGACAAAATTACACATTGTAGCCTAATACAGGTGTGCTGTCATGCCATGCCTCCTACAAACTATACATGACATATTGACATTCATTCACAAACACCCCTGCACTGTTGTTAGTCTGCCGCGGCACACCTGAGGATCTCTCACGGCACACTATTGTGCCACGGCACACTGGTTGAAAAACACTGCTGTAGGCACTCATGTTCATAATTTAAAGATCCACACGGCGATTGGTTGCTTAAAGCCCCTTTACAATGGGATGTGGCAACAGAGGAAATGTTTAGGTAAAATATCTTCTGTTGATATTTTCTAGTCTGCTATGCTGCATCACTTTCAAGAGCATCAACATTTGGATATCATGTCCCTTTAACCTTTATCTGAAAGTGAGATCATCAGCCAGCTCATTCTTGGCCTGATTGTTGTGGATGAGCAGATTTTTTCATAAACGAGATAACATATCAATGGATACCAAGGAAAGAATAGCAAAGAATATCAGGAGGTTTTGATGTAAACTAAACAAACAATTAGTGGATTCATGCACAGGAGCACTACACAAAACAATGTTGTTAAATATGACCAGCTAAGGTTAACCCCCAGAAGAGTCTGTAAAAGAGCAGCATGCTGAGGGCCCAAATTGAAACAGGATACCCTAACACAACATAAGAGAGGTTGCAGGAGCTTTGCAAGAGTGAGCAAGCTGCACCAAGAGTCACATAATCAGTAAAACATTACAAACTGGGAAAAAGCCACAGTCCAACCTACCTAACTCCAACTAAGTAGAACATTAACTCTAGTAAGGTGATAGTTATGTGTAAGAAAGAGGAAGACTTCTACCTACTCCAAGCAGGGAATGAGAACAAGCCTGACAGTCATGTACTTTTTCTGTGCGAAAAAAAGATGGCAGGAAAACCAACATAAGGAGCCTCGGTATCAATTCATGGTAAATGAGTTTTCATTGTAGTTTGGGTCTGGAAATGTATACTGTATTCAAAAAAATGATATGTAGAGTAAACTCTTCAGGTTTTTGCAGAACACACACTGACACCTAAAAAATATGTTCTTTCGATTTATGTTAGAAAAAAATAATAATGTAACTCAATAATATGTGTATGGAAACTGCCACTGAACCAATCAGCAGTGCTAGCTAAATGACCCAGCGGCAGCTTCTACTCAGGAGCAGCAGTTCTTTGCAGCTCACAAACTGTACTTTACTTTACGCTAGTGGGTTTTGAATCATGTCTGCAATTAAAAAATTTAGTCATTACCAGTGGATGCAAGCACATTAATAAAATTGCTAATACATTTATATTGCAAAAATGCTTCTATTCAAAACTGAAATGCATCCACCTGGATTCCAATTTTGCCTGGAATGTCCCTTTAACTATGTTTTAATCTTTTTTTTTTTTTTTCTTTTTTTAAATGTTACTTTATTCAGCACAAGAAGATCTACAATTATCTACAACTGAAACATTCTCTTTTGGAATGAGCAGAGAAAATGTTGAGTATCCTGTCCCTTTAATGTCAACACTAATATAATATTTACATCTAGATTTAGAGTTCTGCGTTAGCCGTCAAAAGCAGCGTTAAGGGGTCCTAACGCTGCTTTTTACCGCCCGCTGGTATTTAGAGTCAGCCAGGAAAGGGTCTACCGCTCACTTCCCTACCGCGATTCCAGGCTACCGCAGATCCCCTTACGCCAATTGCGTATCCTATATTTTCAATGGGATCTGCCCAACGCCGGTATTTGGAGTCTTGGGAGAAGTGAGCGGTAGACCCTCTACCGACAAGACTCATACCGACAAAAACAGTCAGTAGTTAAGAGCTTTATGGGCTAACGCCGGAATATAAACTCTTAACTACTATGCTCTAAAGTACACTAACACCCATAAACTACCTATGTACCCCTAAACCGAGGCCCCCCACATCGCCGCCACACTAATAAAAAATTTTAACCCCTAATCTGCCGACCGGACATCGCCGCCACCTACGTTATACTTATGAACCCCTAATCTGCTGCCCCTAACATCGCCGACCCCTATATTATATTTATTAACCCCTAATCTGCCCCCCCCCAACATCGCCGCTACCTAACTACACTTGTTAACCCCTAATCTGCCGACCGGACCTCGCCACCACTATAATAAATGTATTAACCCCTAAACCGCCACACTCCCGCCTTGCAAACACTATAATACATTTTATTAACCCCTAATCTGCCCTCCCTAACATCGCCACCACCTACCTACAATTATTAACCCCTAATCTCCCGTCCGCACCATCACAGCTACTATAATAAAGTTATTAACCCCTAAACCTAAATATTCCTATTTAAAACTAAATACTTATAAAATAAACCCTAATATAGCTACAATATAAATAATAATTACATTGTAGGATTTATATTTATTTTACAGGCAACTTTGTATTTATTTTAACTAGGTACAATAGCTATTAAATAGTTAATAACTATTTAATAGCTATCTAGTTAAAATAAATACAAAATTACCTGTAAAATATATCCTAACCTAAGTTACAATTAAACCTAACACTACACTATCATTAAATTAATTAAATAAATTACCTACAATGACCTAAAATAAAATACAATAAAATAAACTATTCTATAATACAAAAACAAACAAACACTAAATTACAAAAAATAAAAAAGAATTACAAGCAGTTTAAACTAATTACATCTAATCTAAGCCCCCTAATAAAATAAAAAAGCCCCCCAAAATAAAAAATTCCCTACCCTATTCTAAAATACAAAAGTAATCAGCCAAACAGAATTGAAGGGACGCCATCTTGGAGGACGTCCCTTAAAGGAACCTTCATTTGTCGTTAGTCTGTCGGTAGAAGAGGATGGCTCCGCGTCGGCTCCTTTGAAGATGGCTCCGCTCCGGATTGATGAAGATTGAAGATGCCGCCTGGATGAACACTTCTACCGGATGGAGGACCTCTTCTTGCCCCGCTTGGATGAAGACTTCTACCGGATCAAGGAGCTCCTCTGCCCACCTTGGATGAAGAATTCGGCTCGGCTGAGTGAAGACGACTCAATGTAGGATGATCTTCAGGGGGTTAGCGATAGGTTTTTTAAGGGGGGTTTGGGTGGGTTAGAGTAGGGGTATGTGGGTGGTGGTTTGTAATGTTGGGGGGGGTATTGTATTTTATTTTCAAGTAAAAGAGCTGATTACTTTGGGGCAAGGCCCCGCAAAAAGCCCTTTTAAGGGCTGGTAAAAGAGCCGATTACTTTTGTATTTTAGAATAGGGTAAGGAATTTTTTATTTTGGGGGGCTTTTTTATTTTATTAGGGGGCTTAGATTAGGTGTAATTAGTTTAAACTGCTTGTAATTCTTTTTTATTTTTTGTAATTTAGTGTTTGTTTGTTTTTTTTGTATTATAGAATAGTTTATTTTATTGTATTTTATTTTAGGTAATTGTAGGTAATTTATTTAATTAATTTAATGATAGTGTAGTGTTAGGTTTAATTGTAACTTAGGTTAGGATTTATTTTACATGTAATTTTGCATTTATTTTAACTAGGTAGCTATTAAATAGTTATTAACTATTTAATAGCTATTGTACCTAGTTAAAATAAATACAAAGTTGCCTGTAAAATAAATATAAATCCTAAAATAGCTACAATGTAATTATTATTTATATTGTAGCTATATTAGGGTTTATTTTATAGGTAAGTATTTAGTTTTAAATAGGAATAATTTAGGTAATTTTAGGAATATTATTTTGTTTCATTTAAATTTTATTTAACTTAGGGGGGTGTTAGGGTTAGACTTAGGTTTAGGGGTTAATAACTTTATTATAGTAGCGGCGACAGTGCGGGCGGGAGATTAGGGGTTAATAATTGTAGGTAGGTGGCGGCGATGTTAGGGAGGGCAGATTAGGGGTTAATAATATAATGCAGGTGTCAGCGATAGCGGGGGCAGCAGATTAGTGGTTAATAAGTGTAAGGTTAGGGGTGTTTAGACTCGGGGTTCATGTTAGGGTGTTAGGTGCAGACTTAGAGAGTGTTTCCTCATAGGAAACAATGGGGCTGCGTTAGGAGCTGAACGCTGCTTTTTTGCAGGTGTTAGGTTTTTTTTCAGCCCAAACTGCCCCATTGTTTCCTATGGGGATATCATGCACGAACACGTTTTAGCTGCTTACCGCTACCGTAAGCAACGCTGGTATTGAGGGTTGAAGTGGAGTTAAATTAGGTTCAACGCACCCTTTTTTGAGCCTAAAGCAGCCCCTCAGACAACTCTAAATACCAGCGTTGTTGAAAGGGTGCATTGGCAAAAAAAGCAGCGTTAGCTACGCCGCTTTTTACCGACAAAACTCTAAATTTAGCGGTTATTAAGGTACAAAATGTACACTGCAAGGCAAACTAGCATTACATTTGCATGCATAAAAAGTCTCAAATTATATGCATTAGTCCTAGGGAGGCATTCATTTCATCTCTACATTTCTGCAATCACAGTACAATACAAATATAATTGGGTAACAAATCTGCAATACTAAAAACATAAATAAAAAAAACTACAGATTAAATCTCACAACACAATTTAAAGGGACAGTAAAAGAACAAACTAAACTTTCATGATTCAGATAGGGCAATTAATTTTAAACAACTTTCCAATTTACTTTTATCATCAAATTTGCTATGTTCCCTTGATATTCTTAGTTGAAAGCTAAACCTAGGTAGGCTCATATGCTAATTTCTAAATCCTTGAAGGCCGACTCTCATCTGAATGCATTTGACAGTTTTTACAGCTAGAGGGCATAAGTTCACATGTGCCATATAGATAACATTGTGCTCATGCACGTGGAGTTATCTAGAGTCAGCACTAATTGCCTGAAATGCAAGTCTGTCAAAAGATCTGAGATAAGGAGGCTTAGATACAATGTAATTACAGAGGTAAAACGTGTATTAATGTAATACAATGCAAAACTGGGGAATGGTATATAAAGGGATTATCTATCTTTATAAACAATAACATTTTGGATGCTTACTGCCCCTTTAAGTGCAACTGCATAATTAAAGGGACATGAAACTCAAAACATTTCTTTCATGATTCAGATAGAGAATACAATTTTAAACAACTTTCCAATTTACTTCTATTATTTAATTTGCTTCCTTCTCTTGTTATCATTTGCTGAAAGGTTTATCTAGGCAAGTTCATGAGCAGCAGAGAAACTAGGTTCTTGCTGCTGATTGGTGGCTGCATATATATATTGAATGTGATTGGCTCACCCATGTGTTCAGTTAGAAACCATTAGTGCATTGCTGCTCCTTCAACAAATGATACCAAAAGAATGAAACAGATTAGATAATAAAAGTAAATTAGAAAGTAGTTTAAAATTGTATTCTCTATCTGAATCATGACAGAAAATGTTTGGGTTTCATGTACATTTAAAGGGACATTAAACACTAAATAAATGCTAGATAGAATGATGCATTCAAAGAAAAGATTAGTCCATGAGTAACATGTAGATGTATTTTTTAAAGTTTCATTAGTTGTTTAAAAAGTGACAAAATAAGTGTAAAGTTTTAGTGTCTATAAAACACTGGGAGCTGCCATGTTGTAACTTGTGTTACCTTCTCTGCTGTGGCCAATTAGAGAAAGTTATAAATAGATCACTAGAGTGTGCAGCCAATGGCTGTGCTGGATTTAACAGTGTTCTGCACTTCCATTTCTAATAGGAACTGAAAAGCTCACAATTTCAGAATGGAATTACAGGCAAAGAGGACAAAATAAATAATGAAAGTATATTGCAGAGCTGTTTTATATATACAATTTATCATTTTATTTTACCATCTCAAAGTGTTTAATGTCCCTTTAATGTTAACACAGCCCAGCATGTTGAACAGATAAGCTCAGAGGAATACTTGCTGAACGATAGTTTCTCATGTCACAGCTGCACAGATCTAACCTGTAATGCACTGGAACTGGCCATCCTCTCTTCTTATTGTAAACGTTTCCCCAGGGTTGACTTGCACCAATATAACCTGAAAAGAAATGAAACATATTTTACACACTGGCTCCAAGAAAATCAATTTCAGTTTCATCCTGATACCTCCTCTTTAGTTCTTGCTCCTGTAACAAAACTGCATTGCAATAAATGAAAACATAATAAAATGTATTATCACCATTAATCTAATTACTAATATTTATGAACAAAGAAAGCTTTGCAACTCCATGACCAGTCGTTGTATTACTAACAACCTACTCCTCCTTCATCCATTTCCCTCTGTTCAACTCCCTCCCATTTAACATTCACCATTTTTCTCTAGGCCAAGCGTTCCATTTAGTTCATTGTTACATGTCAGTTTGTGCGCGGCACCTTGCGCATGTTTATGTTTTCTCGCTGAAAAGACATTAAGGGACACAGTCTGCATTGTTACATATTTCCCCTTTGTGTGTTCCCAATGAC
This sequence comes from Bombina bombina, assembly GCF_027579735.1. Classification (NCBI taxonomy): domain Eukaryota; kingdom Metazoa; phylum Chordata; class Amphibia; order Anura; family Bombinatoridae; genus Bombina; species Bombina bombina. The sequence continues at coordinate 1,074,992,484 of NC_069501.1, read as the reverse complement.
TTATAATAACAGCTACGTAGTATTAAAGGACCTGGAAATAACTCCTAATCATGCAGTTTAAATAGCTGGTTATGCTCTTTGAAATCAATACCCATAATGGCACCTTCAGTATCTAAACATTGACCTTTCCGTATAAAAAGAAAGCTAAATTTGGCAGGTTTGCTGTTCCTACAGGCTCAGTCCATTTGAATGGACTTATTATTTTTTTAGAACAATGCGTAAAATTATTTAAAATATAAAAATACACCTAAGCACAGCTAATTTAAACATCTGCAGATGGTATAACAAGTCCCACACATTTCACATTAATTGGCAACACATTTTCTTCAGTACACTGTCTAGTTGAAGAGATACTAAACCCAATTTTTTTAATTCATGATTCGGATAGAGCATGCAATTTTAAGAAAAGTTCTAATTAACTCAAATTATCAATTATTCGTCGTTCTCTTACTATCTTTATTTGAAAAAGCATGAATCTAAGCTAAGAAACCAGACCATTTTTGGTTCAGCAAATCAGCAAGCGCTACCCAAGTTCTGAACCAAAAATGGGCCGGCTCTTGAGAGAACAAAGACAAATTAGAAAGTTGCTTAAAATGACATGCTCTATCTGAATCTTAAAATATATATTATAAAGGAAACATAATTAAAAAGCATACTTATCTGATAAATTAATGTATTGCATGATGGTGAGAGTCCACAAGATTGTGATATTACTTTTCCTGTCCAGTAAGAGGAGGCATAACACCCCTACATTTTAGAGCTTTGCTCCACCCATATTCCCAGCACTTCTCTAGCCTATTCAGTTACACATTTGGTTAAGTAGAGAGGAAAAGCTAGAACCACAGAAAAGGAACAAAAGCAAGGCAAAGGAATACAAAATAAGTTCTGTCGCTAAATGTATGTTTACAATAGGTCAGGGCTCTTGTGCTTGTCATTATCCTGAAAGAAATGATCAGGTAAGCATAAATGTTGTTTTCTTTTAGAATGTTGAGAAGATTATCACATGTGGGATCCAATAAACAAGCAATAAAGTACATGACATCACTATAAAATAAGGCATGACAATTACAGGTGGGCAGGCATGTTACTCGTCCTGCACAACAACCCATAGTATTTTCCTACCAAAACCTCCCACAGCATAAACATCATAATGATAGAAATGTATGCAAGGAAGACCAGGTAGCCGCCTTGTAAATCCGATAGAGCCGAACATCATTATGAAAACCCTCAAGTAGTCACTGCTCTAGTAGAATGAACCGTAACAAATTCCACATTCCTGATTAAAGCCTTAAAGGGACACTGAACCCAATTTTTTTCTTTCGTGATTCAGATAGAGCAAGCAATTTTAAGCAACTTTCTAATTTACTCCTATTTTCAATTTTTCTTCGTTCTCTTGCTATCTTTATTAAAAAAAATGCATCTAAGTTATTTTTTGGTTCAGACCCTGGACAGCACTTGTTTATTGGTCGGTTAAATTAATTCATCAATCAGCAAGAACAACCCAGGTTGTTCACCAAAAATGGGCTGGCATCTAAACTTACCTTCTTACTTTTCAAATAAAGATAGCAAGAGAATGAAGAAAATTTGATAATAGGAGTAAATTAGAAAGTTGCTTAAAATTGCATGTTCTATCTGAATCACGAAAGAAAAAATTTGGGTTTAGTGTCCCTTTAAGCTAAGCGAGGTATCAAAAACCTTCTAACCCTTGGGAAGGTCAGAAAAATGAGCAAATAATGCACAAGAAATTAGAAAAGACTAAGTTACTTCCACAAAGAATAACCAAAGCACAAACCACATCAAGGTTGTAAACAAGGCGTTCCTTAGAATTCTTGGAAGCTGGAAGCAAAAAAAAAAAACCCAATGTTTCCTGATTGTTTAAGAAGAAACCACCTTCAGGAGCAACTTGTTCTCAAAACCACCTTCACCTGATGAAAGATACACAAAGCAGGGTTACAAGACAAAGCTGAAAGTTGAGAAACAGGCCTAGCTGAAGAAACAGCTAGCAAAAACAAAATCTTTCAAGATATCTTTAAATCAGACCCATGAAAAGGTTTCAACAGAAGGATTTAAGCACCCTCAAAGCCACATTCAGACTAAGACAAATCAGAGCCTAAAGAAATGTCTGGATTTTAGGAATCTTCTTATGATACAGCACAGGTAGAGCAGAAATCTGTGTCTGTGGACAGACCTTTCTCCAAACCCCCTTGGAAAAAACTCCAAAACTATAAGGATCCAAAAGGATCTCAAATGATAACTCTTAGTTGCACACCAGGCAAAATAAATAAATAAATAAATACATCTTCCACACCACACTTTGCCACCGATTTCTAAAGCCTGAATTAAGATCTTAAAAACATTATCATTACCCTCTGTTACTTTATCATCACCCACTCTTTGCCAAAATTAGGTGTTCTATTGCCAAGTTATCAAACATCTGAAGGTTAAAATGAAAGAATAGACCTGGTGATCTTTTCTGGGAGAAAGATGCCATGGTGACTAAGATAATATCTTAATTAAATTTGCATACCAAGTTTTGCAAGGCCAAGCTAGAATCACTGTCACATTCTCCTGTTTGATTATATTACTCTGGGTAGCATCACAAACAGAAAATGTACATACAGGACCACTAATGCATCCGCTAGACCCACTTGATTATATCGCACCCTGGCACTGTAGCTGGACAACTTATGATTGAAGCGAGAGTCCCTGATATCTATTTCTAGGAGACCCCAGCAACTCACTATCTGGTTGAACAGCTGCAGACACATAGACTATTCTCCCACATGAAGGCATTTTGTTAATACCCTCTTTCATCAGAAAGGGAGTTCCACCCTGATGATTGATGTAAGTCACTGATGTAATGTTTTTCCCTTGGAAACAGATCCAAGACTCCTGTCTGAGGCTGAGCAAGCTCTACAAAACCCCAAGATTGCATGGAGCTGCAGAATATCTTAAGGTAACCTCGCCTCCCTGTGCCAACACCTACAGACTGCTTCCCAGTCTAGAAGACTATGTTAAATGAAAATCGGGTAAGGGAAGAAAATATGGTACAGTATAACTGAAAAATATTCTCCTACAAAAAAAGATACTACCCACCAAAGCCTATAAATGAAAGATGTTAATATGAAATATGACTTCAAAGCTTTAAATGTGGAATAATCTCTCACCCACTCTCGACAGTGCAGAGAGACGTTTACAAGTTGACCACCTCACTTGAGAGAAGGGGAGGGAATACCCTTGATGCTGTACTGTATTTGCGCTGCTCTACACCAGTTAACTCATTCAGTAACTTTTAGCATGTCCCCCAAACTGTCTGCACCAAAAGATTAGCAAAAATTAGGTGTATAAAAGAAGCTGCAGCATGTGTCACTATGTCTGTAGTAGTGTAGGCTTGTGTCAGTTATGATATTTTTAAAGAGACAGTAGCCCCAAAATGTAAACTTCCACAAAAAATGTCACCAAAAATGCACCACAAATGTCACAAACTGCACTCTGTAGAAAGTCCAAGCTTGTCTGGGTTTAAGTACCAGAGTCACTGAATGCAAACATAGTGGCTGGTAGTGCTGGTGAGCACTTAGAACTGTGAATTTTGCCAGTTCCATGGGATGTGATTATATATATTTTCCTTATACCTTTCCAACGTTCCACAAGATATTTAATGGTGTTGAGGTTCAGTGTTGGTAGAAGGAATGTGATGTAAATTAGCACTCCTTGATCTTCCTTGGATTTCAGATATATATGACACAGCATCAATGTGTGTTTAGTGTTATTGTTCTGCTGGAAAATGAATCTTCTCCTACACCACTTTAAGCCAAAAGGGATGAAATGCCTCTACAGAACAGAGTGGTGTTTCTTTTTGGTGAAAGTGTAGTTTTTCTTGTGCATTTCACCAACTCCACGAAATGCAAAACATTCCCCAACTGATTATTTCCTGGTGCATATTTAATTGTAGGTTTTACACAATGTGGTGTTAGCAGAATCCTGCATAACTAGACAAACTGCGCCCAATATACAATTTTCCTTTCCAAATTCTTTGAGAGATCTCACAGTACTGACA